>NC_091944.1:12735271-13035271 GCF_041260155.1 Ptychodera flava | reverse complement strand
GCATTTTCTTCCTCAACGCAAGGCAAACCATAAGTCTATTACAGAGAGGTATGTGACATACTACATATTAAGAAAACATGCTCATGCAGCTTCTAAATCCCAAGATATACACTTTAAACATTGTTTTTTTCTTCCTATTGCATTAAGTTCTTTAAAACAATATATAAAGACCTTGTAAAATTGTTTGGAGGAACAGGAACTTAAAGGGACAAAGTTGCGGTTTGATATGAGATACTAGCTACTTATATTGTTTGACATGTTCAAACTGAACGAATGGGTGACCATGCATATATTCGACCCCGGTTTTAAACACCTTACATGAAACCATCGTGAGAAAGAATTAATGGTCATGACCATTTATCGCTGCGTTTGGTAGGAGAGGAAACATGACCCATACCCCTATCCCTTAAATGTATATTATAGAGGGGTATACGGCACACCACATATTAGGAAAACAATCGACGCACCCCATAAATCTTAAGATACACACTTTTAATGTTTTTTTCTTATTTATTGCATTAAGTTCTTTAAAATAATGTATAAATACCTTGTAAAAATTGTTTGGAGGAACAGGAACTTAATTATTTAATTGTTGGGTTTCAAATAAGCAAATTTTACAATTTACATTTATGGCCGATATAAAATCTAATCGATGTTTGAATATTGATTTATCCCCATTAAGTTATATACCAATGGTAAGGGCATTATCTGGGCTTTCTAAAAATATTGTTCATGGTACTTTGTTGTTTTTCTTCCCGACTAGTGGTAAATATGTTACCCCTCACCCATTCCTCTTTTACTAGTGAGGGCGTGAAAGCCCCCTACAAAACAAGTCGTTACACTCTTACCCAGCATCAGTTAAATGGCAAATAAGTAGATTATGACAGCTGAGAATACTAGCTAACAGAAATCATAGTGAGTAAAATGCCTTAGACGGGATGATTTATATACCTGGCTAATGGACTAAATTGTTTGTGCATATTGTTTAAAAATCACTTAAAATTGACACAAACTGAAAGGTTAAGCTTTGTAGCATTAAAATATAAAACTTTCTCCCATAAAACTACATGTTTACAAAGGCCCTTTCCAGAGCTTTCAATCAGTATAACATTTGTATGGTTTCATAATTCATGGTTCGAGGCAGAAAGGGAAACATTACCCCTGCCCCATATAGTATAATTTTGTTTTTAAAAAATCACTTAAAATCGACACAAACTGAAAGATTTAAGCTTTGTAACTTTGAAATATGCTACTGTTCCCCATAAAGAAAGGCCTGATTAAGCACTTTCAAAAAATTTACATTTTTATGGTTTCATTATTCATGATTCGAAACAGGAAGGGAAACATTACCCCTACCCCTTATATTACACACGGATATGTGGCATACCACGTATTAGGAAAACAAGCTCATGCACCCACTAAATCTCAAGACACATACTTTTAATTTGCTTTTTCCTGTTTATTGCAGTAAGTTCTTCCAAAAATTATATAAATACCTTATGAAAAATTATTTGGAGGAACGGGAACTTAATTATTGCGTTTGAATTTAGCAAATTTTACGATTTACGGTCAATGGCCGATATAAAGTCTAATCGACGTTCGAACATTAATTTATCCCCATTTAGTTATATATCAATGAAAAGGCCATAAATAGGGCCTTTTAAAAATATAACGTTTGTAGTATTTTATTGTTTCTGTTTCCGTCGAGCAGTAAATATGTGACCCCTACCTCATTGTTGAAATCCAAGATGGCGGCCAAGATGGTGGCCAAGATGGCGCCAAATGAACCCAGGGGGACAATATTTGATTTTGGGAACATCAAAATTCATTAACTATAGACCCTAAGGATTACAAAAATGTAGGTTAAAAAATACATCCATGGAGTGCATGGGAACCCTACCTTCCGACTAGACTAAGTGCTTGGCGAGGCGATTCGACGAAAACAAAAATTATCGCAGTACATCGTCGAATCAGAAATAGAAACAAAGAAATGTGATTACAGCGCGCACCATGGGTGGCGTTGATGGTGGGATGAAACGTCTGCCGTTGACAGAAGACCGTCTGGAAATGGTCCCCGCAAAGTGAAAGTTAATGAAGATTTCTTCGGCATTACTGTCGTCGACGTTCGGGATCGCTGGAGGCGGGGGTTGACTAGCTGCTGCTTGAAGATTTGCGATTGGTATACAGTCTATATATTTGTTCGGTGGAAAGTACCTGGGAAAGATTAAACAAGTACAAATCAAGTGGAGGAAAGAGGCTGCAATACATAAAGGGACAGAGTCAACTCAGATGTGCCATGCCAACGATGACAATTGAATTCTGTGCAGCTCTCTATGATAACATGACTCTGGGTGGCCTACACATCATTGGCGGAATTTTCCTCGTTTACAAAAGCTAAACATTAAACATTGAGTGTATTACCGTCGATAGATGTAAAACAACTGGGATTGTGTCCGGCGTTTTCCTGTGATAGTAATTTCGATCCTTGCAATGCCAATTTAATCACTTTATGTTATGTACAGGATTATAATATCATCTTCAAACAAATCCCAAAGATTTCAAGCCAGTTCTATATTAGTAAACGGTATACATGTAGTATAACTGTTTCTTAAGCAAGGTCCTTAATGTGTAACGATAAGTTTCTTGTCGCAGAATATCCCCTTGTGTGTCATAATGATTAATGATGTCCATGAATGTATATTATTTTACTAGAACTTGTCGGATGTTTTCTTTTTCTTTAACATTATTAGCTATGTGCTCAATTTTTTCATATCCTTAGGTTAATTATTAACCCTTGTTCCGTTGTGCACATGAAGAAGAATGTCGCACTCTTGCGTGTCTGTCTTTTTCTGTATTTGGAGATGTTTCTCGGTAAAGGTGCAGAATGGCTACAGTGCATATCAGAAAGAAGTAAATGTACACATAGTTCCTAATTATCATTCAACATTGGTAATATTTTAGTTCATTTTCAATGATGTCTCTTTAACTTGTCCTTTATTCCAGAGCAATTTCGTACTCATAAGGACAATTGTATCTAACTTGTATCAATTGCAGAGAAAATGGTGGTTCTATTCTTCATTTTCATTGCATAATGTTTTCTTGTAAATGTGTTTCTATTGCCTTGCAATTAACTGCTTCCATACTGTATGGAATAGCATAAAGTTTGTTTTAATTTTTGAAGTTCAAGTCCGGCGTGGTCATTAAAAATTCTATGCTGAATTTCATCACGATAATAATCAACTGTGAATGCGTTATTTTGGAGATCATTTAAAGGGACATTATTTGTATCTTTTGACTTTTTTTCATTTTTTTCGATGACTGAAATCCCTGGTCAAATCAATAGGAGACCTAAATTGTGACTATGGACGGCTTCAAGGATATGTAAAACCACCTTCTTGCTGTTTACGGCAAGGTTCAATGTTGGTAAGGGCGTCCGCGCGATTTGAACCAACCGCCATTATTGAACCCAAGCACATCACCAATATTACTACGCATACGTCAACCATCAAAGTACAGCTGGAACATGAACGGCCTGTGACCTACACACCAACTTCAGCACAATGGATATCGAGAAGCACACGCGCATAAACAAATGCACGTCTCACAATCTACTGTCAAATAGTGAAACTAAGCTGGGCATTTGCTTGTAAGTTTGATTTTAGTATCGATGACAAGGACTGTGAAACAAATAAAACCATAGACGCAATTGGGTCAATGGTAAAACTAAAACGATGTCAGATTGCTGTGGTTATAGTGAAACAGGTACAGAGTAATGCATTTTCTGTTGGCAAATCTTCGTCAACTTTCAAGATTTTTAGGGCATTTTCTTGCCATTACGTTGGTTCGTTTTACAAACATGACATGATCACTTGTTGAACTTGGAAACATCGCACTCGGACTGAACAGTGCACGGTGTAGCATCGGTGACATCGTGACACCGCGCCAGGCGAGTGCTGTCATTGATGTACTGCTCGAGAGTGGAGTCACCTCTCGACACACAAGATCTGTTTGAATGTTGTTATTCTCTGAGCATTGTGTAATTATTTGCATCAGTTGAATCGCATTTCGAACCGACAGTGAGTACATCGCAATGACAGTTGCCGAGACCCTATACGTCGCTTACGGCCTCTGTGTCTCCGACCCACTCCCAAAAGTGGGCTTTGCGTAAGAATTGAAGCGCAGCTGAGCACATCGTGTATCTAAGCCGTGTGTACAGGTCTGTGTGTTCCCGGCGTTATACGGCCTCCACGCCGTATAACGCCGGGAACACACAGACCTGTACGCAGGGCTAATCGTGTACCCAGCCGAGGTGGGTGTGCTCAAAAACGAAACTCAATGCAAGCTTGGGATTAAAAATGGGTTGTTTTTGGTGGAGAAACTGCACGCCGCAACCGAGGTGCTGCCAGCGATTTTGCACAGCCCTGCCACGCAGACGGTGACATGATGTACGTGTCAGTCGTCAAAGTACATTGCTTCAATTTCGCGATCACCTCGACAATAACATGACTGTCTACTGAAGTTTATCCCTTCATTTTACTCTGTTTTCACATTTCTATGCCCACAGGCTTTGGGCAAGTCTACATATGCATATGGAGGAACAAACGGGACGAAAAAAATCCGCCACTATAGGCCTTGTCGTCGACTTCTTGCAGCTTGTAGGCATTTGAAATGCCCATTATAATATGTGCTCTCTAGCAGCAAAGAATAGTGTATCTAAGAGCAGGATTGGCCGTCAAGATCTCCATGAAAAACTGACCGTCAAAATGTAACTGAGCAAACAGCATAGGGAATCCCGAAACTGCAATACTGCGCTTTCGACTTTCACTTCGCGTGGTTTATTTTTTTTACAAGCGGTTGCTTACAGCGGCCCAGATAGCAGTTAGCAGTGTGGTCTGATCGCAGGTACTAGGTCACCTTGCCAACTCTGAGGTTAAAAGTAGCCCACCATTAACCCCTGACCCAAGGTTTTTCTATACAGTGTACGCAAACGGGATGGAAGTTGTCTATGGTCGACCGTTTTTTAGACACCTTTCAGTAAGTCGAACAACATTATCAACTGCTCGTTTGCAACAATATAAGGTCAAAAGATACAAATAATGTCGGAGATCCTTTAATGAAAAGACACCGATTGCTTACATTATATAGTATTTTAATGTGACTTGTACAAATTGGGCACACACGTAGTGTATTTGCTATGTGACTTACGGTCATCTTTTCTTTACTTTTTAGCTCATATTTTGTATATTTATATATCAAAGAGAACTATATGGTAGGCTGGAGGCGTCTGTATGTCTGTACGTATGTATGCATGTTAGTATGTGCGAATGTATGTCCGTCAAGTGAGAAACTCCAAAAACCACAGGACCTACCATCTCTAAGTATCTGGTCCACAGGAACACCCAGAGATGTGAATTTGTTCAAATGAACATGTCAGTGCCAAAAATATTCAAATGCGGTAAAAAAGGGAAATCTAGCAAATTGCTAAAACTTTGTACCCACAGGCTAGATTTGGTTGAAACTTGGTATGCAGGTTCTTTACGGTAACTTTAGTTAGATTTGATGAAATTGTGATGAAATTTGTGTGGTTGTATTTTGAGGCGATTTTTCCAGTTTTTGGTGAAATACCCTTCTTCTCAGAAATTGGTCGTGCCATTATTTTGAGACTTGGTATGCATGATCCTAGTATCTGGTGCTGTCATATTTGTTCAAGTTGTGGTGAAAACTTTCTATTTCTATTTTGGGCAATTCTTCCCATTTTTGGTAAAATAATCATTTTCTCTGAAATTACTAGTCCGATTGCTTTGAAACGTTGTATGCATGTTCCCAGGGGTAAACTTAGTTAAGTATACTCACTCTGGCCTGCTACATCGAAACAAACATGAGCCAAGTGTCATTGACGTTATGTTTTTTTTTCTTTTGGGCCGGGGCTGGGTATCGTGCAAACTTTAAATGTGAGCCATCCTCTACGGTCAGACATCATCGGAGTTTAATCGATGTGAAGATTTCTTTGGTAAGATGTCAAATTTTAACGTATTGCAATTTTGAGTTTATTCCTCAGAGGTTTATGAGATATTTACACCTGTTTGTGCTGATATAGTTTGACCGATGGACTCTCATAGTTCATACACACATCGTCTGCTTTGCAACTCATATAAAGTTTGACATTAAGAGAGTATAAAGAGTCAGCTGTCACATTCATTAATTTAAGAGACTCTGTTTAGTTTAAAAAACTTACAAAGCCTATTAGCTGAAAAGTTAGTGAGGCAAGGATTCTCAGAAAGTAGATTAGTGAAATCATTTAAGAAGTTCTACGGTAGATACGGAGATGTTGTATCAAAATATGACCTGTCTGTTTCTGATGAGTGACAGCATACCAAATTTTGACTCACAAAAGTAATTTGGTGAATTCACCAAATAACAATGGATTTGTCGCTTTGGGTCAATCTTGACGGTGCAGCTAGCTGGCAGGGTACGCTTACCCATTCCGGACACCTGGTACCACCACTATTTCGTGGCTTAAGATGACCCCATTGCCTTTGTCACTTTCGATATATTCCCTGAACCTGGTAAATTTCATAGTTACCTTGAATGATAATGATTATTGGACCTGATTTGATGTCTATTGCTAGATGTTTATCTCAGGTTTTGATGGAATATTGAAGTTTCATATGCAAGTAGTTTGCAGTGCACCTTCCATGTTAGGCTCTTACACTGTGTTTACTGTTCGATGTAGGTTAGACATACAGTCGGTTAGCAGTAGAGTTGCTGCTACTCGAAGCCTTATCTGTCACAGTCAGGGTGAGTGACAGTGGAATGTAGTTTTTCAATTTTAAAGTAGTTTGCAGTGATGACATTTGTTTGTATGCGTATAGAGGTACTAGTATGCTGTGTCATGTACGTTGACTAGCTACTGCGAACACAAAATTCATTGCTTGTCAGAGTAGTGCATCCTATCGGATGTTTGACCTGTATTGTTAATTTTCTCTATGAAACACTTGCTGCTATATAGAGTTAGTGTTTGACTTTATATCATGCTCGATAATGATGTGAGAGTCATGCAGATGAGTGTCCTTCAGGCTTTTTTGGTTTTATTGTTATGTCTTCACAAACATTGTAGCTTGTGCTTAACTATCACTTATTGAGTCGGAAATTAAAGGACGTGTTGGATTCAGCTTGGCCGTTGTCTGTGTCCAATAATTCTGCCCTCACATTAATGCCTTCCACATCTCTTGGGGTAGATGCAATACGGTCTTCAGCTAACCATTTTGTCATGTTTTTTTTCATTCCAGTTCCTCAGATGTGACCGAAGTTAAAAAATCGAGGATGGCATTCGGCAAAGTTCAATTACGCACATACGGACGACAATTTGTTTTTTTCCGTGTGGTCAATTACGCAAATTTGGCCGTCTTCTGGTATTGTAGAAAATTAATAAACAGTGCCATGGTGTAAATTAATTTGTTTTGCACTGTGATACGACATGGCTGACAAACTAGTTGCAATGACAATGAAGAGAAATGTGCATATGTTCATATGTTAGTTTAAAGATAGAATTAGTGCATTGCAATTTCTGAACTAAGTTCGTTCTTTTTTCACACGCGCAAAACGCACAAGAGTCTGTAGATACGTGAATATTCTTCAACGATACGGTTCGATATATGAGTATCAGATTTTTTTTGGAGCTTTTACAAGCCTGAAAATGCAATGATTTTTCTCTTGGTAAATGTCGCGGCAACTGTCAAAATCGCATCATTCCTCTGTAATAAAGGAGCAAATTTAGTTCACCTTTACTTTACTGCAGTTATGTTTGCTAAAGAGGGAATTTAGGATGCCGTCAGTAAAAAACACTGTCCCGTGGAACGGAAATATACCTAGGTAATTTTTATGAGATGCGTAAAATGAAATACTGTAAATGTAGGGTTCACAAAACTGATTCCTTACCTGAAGGGGCAATTCACAGCAACACAATGACTTGCTCGTGTACATGGAGTTGGCGTGGTCGTCGGCCAGCTGTTCCGAGGAGCTGCTTCATAGTGTAAGATGGCTTCTACATGTCCTGGATATACAATATTCTAAATAATTGCAAAGAACAAAACTTCCTATGTTAACGAATGCGGTGTACTTAGACTGAATCTTTGCTAGAACTAGAGCTATTTAAGTAGTTATAGGAAACTTGGGAGGTTTTAGGCATAAACGACATAATACGGCTTTATACTTTTCGTCAAACTTTGTGAGATTTAATTTTGTGAAAACCTTTAAAATCGTCCTCAAAAGTTGTAGTATAACAATTCAATGCAGAGATGTCCCCGAGGTCATTCGTAGTATTCTAAACTCCATACTCAGTTCAGTTCCACAAATAATTACAAATTGCCTTTGTCTAGTTTGGTTTCAGTTGACGGCTACAACTTTCTATATCTTTCTTCTCTTGTAGTTACCATGTCTGTCCGGCAAAATAAACCTTTTTAGGGACACACCTATGACCTGAAATGTAAGTGTAATCGTAATAGTCGCGCCGGAGGCTTAATGACTACGCATGCGCAGATTCATAATATACAATGCAAGTAACCGGAAGTGTACCCTATTTTCATGGGCGCCGCCATGATTTTTAGAGTACTCGAAAATAAACAAGTACGAAACGTGCAAATTATTATTTCATAACATGCCATTTATAAAATATATCTCTTTTATTAGCTAGTAAGTGTTATTATCCACCTTGTCGCTGATACAAGATATCGTTTATATCACGCATAAGAAATAGAAAAAGAGAGAAAACTGTCGTGCATATGAATGGAGGCATGCGCAAAGACTGCAGGGATGGAATTTTAGAAAAGCGCCTCTGTGTCAATAATCAGATACACAAATTGCCAGTTTTTGTAAGTAACGCGTTTTCAGTTTGCAAGTGCTAGGTCGGCAGTGCGGTTAATATTGCAATGATATTGATTGCGTAATACGTCCCTTGTTTAACGCAATAGGCTGTTATTATGGTAAAAATTGCCAATTTTTGTCCAACATTTTTAAACATTACAGAAAATCTATACGTGCACTGCTGCAGGGTTTGACGTCGTGTACGTACGTGAACTGTTTTCATCAGAGGAAAAGTGGGCATAGTAGTCATATAAACGTATCATGAATAAATACAAATAACATTGCCAATCTTAACCCCAAGGGCTGAGCCCTATTTAATATTAGTAAAACCCTATGATGTAGTTTTTAAGTCTACAAAAACGTTGCCCTCCGTGACTTCTCTGAAAACCACTCTGAGTAAATGTTAAAGTTCTTAAAATTATAAGAACGTTGTAGGCCAGAATAGAATAGTAAACCGTGTTGATCTGTATATTCTCTTAAACATACATTAGCAGTAACTGACTAGGCACCCCTATTATGTTTGGTGTGTCCATAAAATGTAAAGTTTTGTATGAATTCAGCTTGCTCAAATGCCTAGTGATCGATTTGTCAACACAGCCTATATGTGTGTTATGTTTTAATATTGTCATTGCGTTGTAAATGTCGGGTTCATAAATTGTGTTTTAGCACGTATTGGGAAGGCAACTAAAAACACATTATAGAAAAAGAATTGAAAAAGTCATGTACTTACACCTTTGATGTCAGTTGTTTCAAGGGTTGTTGCACGAATCCAGAAGTTGTCGGCAAGTTCATTGGTCTCGATGTAGAAATCAAATCTTTCACCGGAGTTTATGATGACCTCATCAGCAATAACCGTGCGGACCCTATTACCATCAACAGCGATCAAATGAAGTTTGTGTTTGTCGATAGACACTCTAAAGGCGTAGATCATAGCAGCATTGATGACACGGAAACGATATGATAATGGTCGTTTGACTGTAAATTTTGCCATGGGTATCAGATTATTATCAATAACGTCTCGTTTTCGACTTCTCTCATATGGATAAAATAAACCTAAGTTGGAAAGCATCAACAACGCAAAATCAAATTATTGACATTCCAATAACCAAAGTGAAATGTTTTAGCACAACTTAAAAATTCTCGCCACGTCCAAGAGTTCCAGTTTCGATTTGTACCTAGTAGCAGCTTGAAAGTCGAATGGCTATGCAGTGGTTTTGAAAGAATATGAATCCCCTATGCAATATAATTATGTTTTGTCAGATCAAAATGAAGTTATTGTTCACATTTATCAATCTCAATGATCACTGTTATCACAACAAGCAAAATTATTATTAGAGATATTACACCCAAGAGATAAAAGAGAATCCGTTTTCATAACAAACCAAAATGATGTTGACCGAGTTTTTACACAACATTATTTCAACATTACCTTTGCCATTTATTAATCCGGACCTAAAAGGGGTAACTCCAATTTCAGTTCCATCAGACTGCTTTGTTTGATTAAAACAAGGCGTCGAACCGTACCCATGATAAAATCTGCATTAAAATGAAACATGTTCAAATTGAAACGATGGCAAAAATTTATATTTGTTTCTCTGTGCGCGTTTCTCTTTCTCTTTGCGCAAGCCAGTCAGCCAGCCAGATAGACAGACATATAGACAGGGAGTGACAGGAAAAATATAAACAATAAGACCAGGGGAGTTGAAATTTTGAATATGTATGAGTTAATTTTTTACATTTTCGGCAATGTTTGCGTGCTGTGAATCACATTATAAAGTGTCTGACGTTTGAATTGTCTTCTGTTTTTATTGGTCTCACAAAAGCATAGGGCTATAGAACATATCGCCTGTGGTTGCGTAGGGTATATCTACCTTTGCATTTCCCACAATATACGATTGTTTATATCTAGAGAGGTGTCTCTCATCCAATCATGGAGAATCATTATAAATTCGTCATCATGGTCTATATCCGTTGTCTCCCTAACCTTAACCTGTCAAGATAAAAATGGGCAACCATTATCTTGCTCATCATCATTATCCCCATCATCGTCGTCATCATCATCATAATCAACATCGTCACCACCATCATCATTATCATCATCATCATCATCATCATCATCTTTTTATGCAGAGGTTCAGTTATATACCTTCATTGCAGATGGACCTATTTCAGAACAAAAGTTAACTTCCTACCAGCTTCCCGCTGACATCTTACTTCTACTGTAATTATACTTCACGTCTACGCTCTCCAACTTGGGCTGCTTTTTGTTAACTACAAGCTTTCAACTGACACCTTACTTATAACTATACTTCACCTTTACAGTCTCTTCAGGCGGTAACACAATCAATGCTCCATACAATCCATCCGTTCTCTGTGTTCCAAGATGGGAGTGGTACCAATGCGTTCCGGGAGGGGTAGCCAGAAATCTAGAAGAAAAGTCACATACAAGAAGCATACAGATATTTTACTATCGGAAGAGTCGTAAGCTTATATAAACATGCACATATATTGTTATCTTAAAGTCTATGTCCTGCATAAATTCAAAGTTAATTTTGCTTAAAATGAGCTATGCTATATGATTTTGCCATCCCTACTTTATCAAATAAATGCATCATCCCAAGGAAACAACGCGGTTAAATATTATAATAATGCAATATGTTGTGCGATTTTGAAGTTGGCTGCCTTTCGGGTCGTTTCGGCATTCGCGGTCATTGCCACCGGAAATGACGTAACTAAATGAACGTACGAGTGAGCGTGTTCACTCACGGACATAGTGAATGCTTACCGCTGTGGCTTCAACATGGTGAGAAGTTACCCTTTTGGTGGCTGAAGTAATCGCAGCCATTGCCAGTTTAACATGCATTTTAGGATGCCGTATTTGCCAAAATTACAAGGAAGGGTCGGAAACAGGCATTCAGACAAGCGTTTTCTGCGGTGCACATTTTCGAGTGCCTCGCATGCTGTGCGTTGGCCTTGTGACTTCGCGTCGAATACATGGTTCGGAAGCCAGATGTACGGTAAGATAGAATTTAATTCCTGGAGCTACTACATCGATTATGTGATCGCAATGTCGTACCAGTACAAACAGTGGGTAGTCTGCTAAGTAGATCGATTTTCGGATCGATCTATTGATCCCGTAGTCGATATGCCCGCCACTGTAACCTAAATACTCACACGGTGTGCAACACAATCACTCAAAAAACACACAACCCAATTTGTCATATGTGCGCTCGCACAAAACATTCAGAAATACACTCTCATATACTGCGCAGTTCACCGAAGTGTTCAATGCGTGAAAAGATAAGCATCCCCGTCAGCGCGTCTGACTGCAACTTTTTATGAGCTGTCAGGCAACTTGTCACATGAAAAGTTTAACGCGCCAAACCCAAAACATTGTGGCGCGAAACCAAAACATTCACTCGCCAAATCGCAAAGTCAAAGACACGCCCACCATGATAATATTCTGTTGCACGCTTTCAAGGCTTACAAACAGCTTCGACGGCCACGTTCACGTCAGCAGACCGGCATATTTAGCGACATGGCAGAATATAATTTTGTAAGTTTAACTGGATGGAGATTGAAAAGGGGGAAAAAGACCTCCCGAGATTGTAGAACTGTATTGTACAGGAAATACTGCTGCTTGGAGATCCAGTTACTGGTAACTTTTCTCCATTTCGCGAGATCGCTGAAAAGAATTGTTTTAGTGATCAATTCAAGGTGTACGAAAATTATGGCGCCGCTTTGTATCATGTAAACCAATAAAGGGAAACAGGAGATCGTACCCAAAGCTTAAAGATGGTGACATTGAACTGGTTGAAACATTAAAACGCTCTCGGCCATCTATGACGCACAGGGCTATTCAAGAAAAGATAGCGGAGTATGGTGATATCTCCATCAGTACGATTGGACGAGCTGTGAGAACACCTCTATCGGGTGGGCCCTGGACGTTCAAAAATTGACGCCAGTTGCTTATGAGAAATTCACTGATGCGAATATTGCCTACTGCAATGAATTCGTGAACTTTCTGCACGAACAAGACCCGCACAAAATCCAGTTCTTTGATGAGGCTGGTATAAAATTGACCCAAGATCTCAGCCCCAGATATAGTCACGCTTTGCGTAGCGAAAGAGCAGTTGAAATACAGCGGTATATGAGATCTCCTGCAGTAACTTTGCATTTGATGGCCAGTCTTGAGTACAACAAAGACCACATTTCTCGGAAAAAGATGATACATTTGGAGGCGTGGTTTTAAAAAATTGTTTTGGCGAGTGGATGTTTTTGGTTTCGCGCCACAATGTTTTGAGTTTGGCGCGTTAAACTTTTCATGTGACAAGTTGCCTGACAGCTCATAAAAGTTGCAGTCAGACGCGCTGACGGGGATGCTTATCTTTTCACGCATTGAACACTTCGGTGAACTGCGCAGTACCTAGTTGCATCACATATTTACCCATCTCCTCAAAAGTCACGCCGATGAATGTGTTACTCGCGTCATCTTGAAGAAATCGGCCGTGTTTTGAGACCAAGCGCGGTGAAATGCGGCCTGCAGAACGATTCTACCATATGACGTCATTTTTTCCACTGCTGATTGGTTCAACTATACTACACCAGTGACGTCTTGCCATTATCTTTGTTTTGGCAGTTAATTAGCCAATCAGTAGTGGAATATATTACATCATATGGTAGAATCGTTCTGCAGGCCGCATTTCACTGCGCTTGGTCTCAAAACACGGCCGATTTCTTCAAGATGATGCGAGTAACACGTTCATCGGCGTGATTTTCGAGGAGATGGTTAAATTTGTGATCCAACTAGGTATATGGGAGTGTAGTTCTGAATGTTTTGTGTGAGCGCACGGCCAGTTGAAAACCCGGATCGCGTGTTTTTTGAGTGATTGTGTTGCACACCTTGTGAGTATTTAGGTTGCAGTGGCGGGTATATCGACTACGGGATCAATAGATCGATCCGAAAATCGATCTACTTAGCAGACTACCCAGCTAAGGAGCGCCTGTGGAACATTGTCACCAGAAAGCGTTCATCATCAACTATGGACAAGGCCGAGAACAGCAGCAAGACTGCGACAGGTTGCCAAAAACATGCCAAGGGGATGCGGGGCCCAGAGAATTTGGCCGTGATGACATCCACCAGGACTGAACGCCGATTCAGCTGCTTTACGAAAGTGATTGTAAATAAAAAATACAAGTACTACATCCTGTATGTGTGACTCTATAATTAGTAACGTTGGGAGATATGTAACTTATTCCTAAAAAGTTTACGTAGTGATTGACTGACTCTTTGCGAGACTGAACGATAGGTTGTGTATACAGCACGGCGCTGCCAGTAACAGTGACACAACGTGTAGCAAAGAAGTTTCATACTGTTGACGAAGCAGTCGCGTTGTCGTCATCTGTTCCCTTCTGCTCGACTAAGTCTCCCCTAAAATATTTTAGCTTCTTTGTGAATTTCGCAGTCATGAAACAATGACCACTGTGCTGACACTTAATCAAGAAAAAAACCTGCGGAAGCGTAGGTGATCATCACTACGTCATAGAAATGGCCAGCTGAGCCGCCAGGCCTCGGGTGCCAATGTGCCCGATGTTTACACTGTGTCAATTTTAATTTATTTCTTCCCGAGAATTTGGCTAGACATGTCTTCACGGTCACATGTCTTTAAAAGTGCCAAACTTCATGTGAGGTTTTATAACGCCAAACTGAAGATTTTGCGGCGAGAATACTACTTTGGTTTTTATGCTAACATGACCCTCAGCCGGTTCCACTTCCAGCTGTGGATCGGAAAGATGTGTGTTAAACGGTGGACAATTTTCAACTTGATCTCTACTACATTTATCTACAAACGTCATGGTGTAATTCAAATTTTTGTATACAGATTTTGAACGAGGCAATTTATGTTGAGAAGTAATAATATAATGAGGTGGGATGGCAACCGTAAATGTCCGTGGAACGACCAGCAGTTCCCAGTCTGTTCTATGTGGGGTACCACAGGGTTCCATATTAGGGCCCTTGTTCTTTCTTATCTTTGTTAATGACTTGCCGTTATATTTGCAGAACAATATGACATGTATGCAGATGACTCGACCTTGCACACGTCAAGGGAAACAATCATCGAGCTTGAGTCTGCTTTAACAGCCGACCTTGCTCATTTGTCATCTTGGTGTAATTCAAACAGGATGCTAGTTAACTCAGCAAAAACAAAAACTACGTTGATTACTTCTCATCAGAAACAATCACGCTTACCTAAATCATACCTGGATTTATCTTTAAATAATGATCCATTGTCAAATGTTAGCGACGAAAAACTCCTAGGAGTAATTCTGAATTGCAATCTTTCATGGAGCGCTCATGTGAATTCCTTGCGTGGTAAACTATCTAGTCAATTGGCTTTGTTACGACGAATACGACATCTCTTGCCCTTACGGGCACGGAGATTGTTCTATACATGTTATATTGAATCAACCTTCGACTACTGTTCGGTTGTTTGGGGAAATTGTGATCAATCCTACTGTAACAAACTTTTTCAGTTGCAAAAACAGGCTATTCGTTTAGTTTGTGGGGCTAAATGGGATCAACCAACTGGTCCATTGTTTAAAACTTTGGGCCTACTTCCACTTGGTAGTCGCTTGATTTATCAAAAGGGGTCCAGATGTTCCAAATTGTCAATGGCTTGTCCAAATTATTTGAGTAATCTTTTCCAGCCTGCTAACGTTCATTCATCCAGGTCTCTGCGCTCAACTTCAACAAACAATTTGTACTTGCCAAAAATTAGAACGGAAATAATGAGAAAAAGCCTTTCATATTCTGGTGCTGTCCTTTGGAATGAACTCCCCTCATCTTTGAAAAACAGCCCAAATCTGAGATCTTTCAAGTTGCAATTGTATAAATTTCTCATGGATCGGGTGTGATATGTTCTTGCCTTATGTTGTAGTGTTAGTTGTCTTATTGTCCTAATTGCTGTTATTTTTTCTTGACCTGATTTTTTACTGGTTTGTTGTTGCTTGTTTTAGTATTTTTATTTTTTTTCCTCTGTCATTCTGTAAATTTTTTAATGTCGACCTTGTGGAAGATCGGCCTTATTGGCCGAACATGTTATCGACAGTAAATAAAGTTAAATAAAATAAAATAAAATAAAACTCCAGACATCGTTCATTTTCATATTTTGGTAGCTTGCGGTTGTGTGTACGGTGCACTAGTGACAGTAGTGTGTTGGACTGTACATGTGATGGGCTCGTCATAGACGGTCAACAAGAGTTCCTTTCTTGTTCTCGTTTAGGTTAAGGTCCCGCCTGTTAAAATCTGCAGGCTTGTAAATTCTGAACAGCTTTGTCATATCCTCTGTGACGATGACATTCTCAGTTGCACTGCTTTCAGTCATGAAACTATCACTATCACCATAGTCGATGCACTAAGTCGCCATGGTAGAGGGCATGGGGAAATATAGGGTCAGGTACCGGTAAATGTAAATATGGACGCTATTGGGTTAAAATAAAACAAGCTGTGATTGGATGAAAGTAACACTTGTAACTTTTTCTCATGTTTCTTGGGTTTCGCACTTTCAGGATCACTTGACACCAACTTCTTGTTTGTACTACAAAGCCGTGAAGGTAGAAAGAAAGACTTTTACCTCCATGATTTAGCCACTGTGATTTAGCACACCTCTTGATACTTTTAGAACGTCGACATGCCTGGCATTTTTCACGAATTCGGACACCATTCGATCCATCGAAATCAATCGTCGTTCACAGTTCCAACAAAGTTTGCTTTCAATTAGCTGTGATATCGCAGCAGTACTTGTGGCGTGTATCGAACGTGCTCGGGTCATTGGGGTCACGCCACAGTCGGCGATGACCTCAATGATCCAAGCGCGTTCGATACACGCCACAAGTACTGCTGCGATATCACAGCCAGACTTCAATCAGCTCTATTTCCCTGTACTTTTGGATTAATCCTTTCAGTTTATGTTTCCCTCTCGTGTGCCAATGCTTTTGGTTCAGATACCGGTGTTCGAACATAATTCTGATCCAGTCGAATTTTGACCGGCGTTTTCATGGTAGCAGCCATATTTGTTGTTGCATGTTCTGTCAGGTGACTAACCTCCGCCATCTTGAACAAAATTATGTTCAAGATGGTTACCCGGTACCTGACCCTATTTCCCCACGCCCTCTAACGGGGAAAATGGGTCAGGGAAACAGACTACCCAAAACGGGCGAGCTCGGCAATGTCCGGAAAATGTCGCCATGATTGAAGTCAGAACGTGCAACTTTTCCCGTGTTTTTGTCAAAATAACACAATACAACCGTCTGAAAACCGCTCAAATAAGCTTCAGTTTGTGTGTAAATGTTTGTTTTATTAATACCTATTTCATTGACAACCAGAACTAGAGTATAGGCCTTATAACGAAAAAAGCCTCAAAATATGGCGGGACTTACTCTTTCTTTAAAGCCCCAATAGCTGCAAATGTTTAATAAACCGATCTCAAAATATCCTTAGTTTTCCAAGAGGTTTCTTTGAATAAGACCCATTAGAGACTGAAAAGTGTATAACGCTGCCATGAGTGTCGTGAGTGGCATGTAAATTCAAAGGTTTTAACGTCATTTTAGATTTCCCGCCATTTTCAAAAACTTGTCATATGACAGAGAAAATAAAGATTACAACAACAAAATGTTAGCCACCGTGTGATGCATTCAAGTAAATGGCATCATACTTGTTTCTGTTATGATCACGATGTATATGTGCAGGAAAATACTGTTTTTTGTATTTTCCCGTGGGGGCGCCATTTTATGGGTGCGGCACCCATTTATTATTAAACCTGTTAAAACGTGTAGGCATGGTCCAAATCAGCGAGCAGTGATACTTCAATACACGTCCTTCAGCAAGTACATTTAAACGAACCAACTCTGGTTTGAAATGAAAATAATGCATAAAATTAGCAGCTATTGGGCTTTAAGTCAAGTACATGTTAGACCAGACTGTAATTGGTATACACTGGAAATCGCTATTGCCAAGAAAAATAGACGCCGTGCGGAAAAACTGTGGCTTCCGGTATCCTATCGCATTGTCTTCAAGCTTTTGCTCCTAACCTATAAAGCCCTAAATGGACTCTCCCCACTATACATTAGGTATTTAATCACGCCTCATTCTTCATCACGCATTCTCCGTTCATCTGATCAATTTCTTCTGCGCACACCTAGATGGAAGATGACTTCTTATGGTCGCCGCTCCTTTTCTTCAGCAGCTCCAGTTCTTTGGAATTCTCTACCCATTGACATTAAAACCTCCGCTAACATTAACATTTTCAAAAGACGCTTAAAAAGTTACATGTTTCAGAGAGCCTTTTTATGAACTCTTAGCGCCACTGAGCATTGGTATTTACCTTTGGATATTTGGCGCTTTATAAATTGTTAGATAGATAGATAGATAGATAGATAGATAGATAGATAGATACATGTACAATTTCGTAAAACTGAGATAAGTACTCCATCAAACCACTCAAAAGTGATGAAACACGAACTTTGAAGAAAAGCGAATGTTACCTGTACGTAAATGTTTCTCCAGGGTTTATAGGGCAATGTGACACACCAGCTACTCCATCCATCCAAGGTGTATTGCGTTGTACCATTCCATGCCAGTGAATTGTGATGCCTTCCATCATAAGATCATTGGTCACGTGCACAACAACCTTGGAAAACGAATTACATTACCTTTTGACTTATAGCTGACAGTGCAATTAGTATTACTTAATATTTTGATGTCTTGTTTGTTATTTATATTTACACCTTAGTTATTAGGAAAACACGACAAAGGATGCACTGTAGTGACCTGTACATTCTATGCATATGTTAATTTGTTGCATCTTGTAATGGCACTGCACATGTGTATTTTGCACCTGCATCTGTATTTTGTGTATTTAAAAGAGAAAGTGAATAAATCGGACAGTCAGTGCTTAGTCATCCCCGTGTTAGCTCTCGTTACTGTATGTATGGGTGTATGCCTTTCAACTTGGCCATTCTGAAGATTACATGCACGAGGACGTTAGCGCAGCGTATTGGCGCCGGGCAATGCGCAGCGCAAATCTCTTAGTGCATCCGTTATTTTCGTGATAACCTTATTATTATACATTCGAGACTGGGTCATCACATCCTCCGAATATTGACAGTTTTCGTGTAATGTCACAATTTTTCTTCCGATTTAGGCCCATAGCGCATGTGTTTGAATGCGAACTTGGCGTTTCTGGATAGCTTCACACCATGTGGTGCACCACACGAATAGAGCGCAAGAGGTATTTTGGCACTCGTCCAATGGGCCCCTAGAAACCGTTCGCCAGTGAACGCGCAGATTCAGACTGGAAATGGCAAATGTTACGGAACGGGCGTTCCGTACGGCTTTTTTTAGCGCATGCAAAATTCTATTGTTCTTGATGGTAGATGTATAATAATAAATAAGACTATTACATGTGGTTTCTATTGTGGCATTCAGTCGATCGAATAGGGCAGAAATGAAACACTAAAAGAAGTGTTATGTGAGTCCCACTTAGTCCATAATTATACTTGACCATACCCTGTCTATCGCTTTTTAATTGGTCGAGCTGAACCACGTGACTGCCCACAAATACACAGTAATGGTTTGTTTACATGACCGTGAATATGAATAATATCGTAAACATCTTTCCCGGTAAAACGAAATTTTGATTTGTACAAAGATCATAATCAATCACAAAATAAAATGGATCATTTGTGGGCCAAGTTTAGACACTTTTTTCAAAAAAATCTCCGGATTTGTGAAATATTTGCAGCACGCGCGCTACTCACTGACAAGTTCTTGGGGCCCGTTGTCGTTCACACGGGAAAATTCGTAATTTTTTACGGTTTTGGGAGGTTCGTTGTTAATATAAAGGAAATTACAGACTCCCCGCTGACCATAAACGTTTATCTAGGGGCGCGGGCGAGAGGAAAGCCAAAATTCACGGGCTCACCAAGCCTAGCCCGTTAATATTTGGTTTTCTTCTCGCCCTTGCTCATAAATAAACGTTAATGGTCAGGGAGTCTCCGTTATTTCTATGGTAAACATCTCTGAGTAAGACCATTTCTATAAACTAATTTTAATCTAAATAAAAATTCATAAAAATAATGTCAAAAGTTGCAGCTCATGAGCCTGTAATGGAGCGACATTTAAAATTATTTGCTAAAATTATCAACTTAAAATGTCTTAAATACTGTAATATTGATTGTCGGGAAATGAAGAAGAATGATTTCGGTCACACAAATTAGTTATCACATTGTTCACAAACCATAAAAACAGTAACGGCACCTTAAATTGTTATGATTGACGGATTTATTTACGCGATTTTGAAAAATACAGCAAGATAAACTAGTTATCACATTGTTCACAAACCATAAAAACAGTAACGGCACTTTAAATTTTTATGATTGACGGATTTATTCACGCGATTTTGAACAATACAGCAAGATAAATGCAAAACAAGGCGGACGTATGCTTTAGATGGATAATGCAGTATTATTTCCCATAATGCATAAATGGTAGTTGAGGGCCGTCAAGTATAAATTCGCTGAGGCGGGTGTTATGCACTCGCCCATCGTTGTGTAAACAATTGATGTATTTTCATAAGTTTTTGAGCACACCGCGGATAGTGCGCCCTCGATGGACAAAAAAAACTAAAAAAAATTAACTTGACATACCTGTGTACCGTTATTGACAATGATGGGCGGACCAGGTAGCTGACCGTTGATAACAATAGCTGATCTGTAAGTTCCATCAGCCATGATCACTTTATCCTTTTCTGCAAGAATTATTTAAAAATACAATCCTGGCATATTATGTAGTCCATGACGTGATAACCTTCTACCCCATACGGAGCCCTTCTGCAAACATTTGTTTTTGAGTGTCAGTTTGTGTATCAACTTAAATGGAGATTACTTTCCATGTGGACACTGGGATGTTAAAGAGATAAATGCCTGTTAAAGTAAATGCATTTGTTATATACGAAAATTCCATAGTTATGTCTGCATGGAGTTAGCAGATTATTTGGCCTTTTAAAAAGTGGATGTTCAACGCATTTATTAATAATAGTAATCATTATAACTGTTCTAAGATTAGTGTAACAGTGCTCGTGCCGATCAAAATTGCCTCCTTTTAATACAAAAAATAACAAATCCAGTAAAACCCATCATATTAACGTATTTCACACATTGTTTACATCACGGCTACGATATGTATAGGGGAGTGCTATAAATGATTTCGAATCCACCAAGTCGACCTTCTTTCAAAGATGCTAAGATAATTTGTGTTTTGATAAAAGTGGTTGAAGGCATGACAAACACACAAAACTGATTTTCCGATAAAATTCAAAAGACATCGTCTCTGAATCTCAGTCAGAGTGATATTTGTTCTGTGTGTTGTCTGTATTCTCACTTCTGTCCCGTAAAATGTCATATCGGCAATCTAAGTGTGCAAGAATTCAAACATGGTCAGAGTGGTCAGGGGTCATTTTGGGTAAATGCCGTTTATGCAAAAATCAGACCTCAAGCTCTATTGGATAGCTCAGAATTAGAAATGTGCATAATTAATGAAGTATATAGTGTGGGGTCATGATTTTCCCATCCTACAAACTATGAAGGATGAAGCACTTCTGCTTACTGATAAATAGGCAGATTTGCAAAATCGAGGTCAAAGGTCATCCTTGAGGGGTGACATTTTATCAAAATTTTTTCCTTCCATGCCTATCTCAATGTATAAAAAATCAGACTTTTAGCTCTTTTTTGCTAGCCGAGAAATACATATACACATAATTCAAAGGGGACAGGATGTGGCAACATAAGGTCCACCATCCTACCAAATATAAAGGGTGTAGCTCCTCATGTTACGACTTTTTAGACACATAAGTATAATTAAGGTCAAAGGTCATTTAGATCACGTGATATTTTTTCAAAAGAACTTTGGTCACATGGTTATCCTTGTGTACCGAAAATCAGACCTTTAGCTCTGTTTGCTAGCCTAGAATTCGATATGCACATAATAAATGACCATAAGGTCTACCATCATACCAAATACGAAGGCTACAGCCCTTGTGGTTATCGAATTACAGGCATATATTAAGTATATTTGAGGTCAAAGGTCATTAAGGTCACGTAACATTTTGTCAAAAAAATTTGCTCTCATAGTTATCTCTGTATACCAAAAATCAGACCTTCATCTCTATTGGCTAGCCCAAAATTAGATATGTGCATAATTAATGAGTTAAAGTATGTGCTAGTCACGTGACATTTGTCAAAAAAATTACAGTAATACTTGTCCCTGTCTCCCAAAATCGGACCAATAGCTCTATTTGTTATACGTTAGCTATGTCATTTTGACGCCATGTAATTCTGTCGTCCACAATTCGTAGATTTTCCACGTCAGCTGGACGTAATTTTGAATTTTGTCTCCGTACAGGCTATTTGTGCTCGTAGGCTTGAGTTTCCTGGAACCTTTTCCTGTTGAATGACCGGGCTCTCGTCCGACGTGATACATTGTCGATGTGTAAACAAAAGCCAACGCCATTGCCATTATACGCTGCGTTAGACGCGGAACCCTTGAGAAGGTGTCAGTATGCCATGGTTACCTCAACCTGTGCCCTGGCTGAGAAGGAAAACGTTTTCAAAACATTGCTGCTGACAGAAGACGAAAACAAGGTGCTACGTCCAAGAGTGAAAAATTTGAGGCGTCTCAAAGCCAACCAGGTAAAGCCATCATTCTAAACGAGCTGTTATGCTTTGTAGGGAAGTAGATTGATGTCTTGCCCTCTGATATGATTGTCAAACTTTGTGTTGAATAAGGATGTTGAACAGGCTATAGAGCTTGCTATTCGATTCAAGCAATGGCAGCATTTTACAAGTGGTATAGCCACAAACTGATGACGTCAAATTGCCGTACACAAAACATAGACGCCTTGCAATTATGGCATGTGTATTGCGTACGGTAATTTGACGTCCACAGTTTGTGGCTATACCACTTTTAAAATGGTACCCATACGGCTTTGACATAAGTCGTTTTATTCGTCGTCAAGGCCAAAACAAGCGAAGTAATAATGTCAAGGATATGCCAGCTTTATTTCACGAATGTGACGGAATGTGATGTGCCTTGCTTTGTCTCTTCAGATCTCTCATGACTCTCACCTATCGATGTATCCCATATTAATGTATCGGTACTAAAGGTATACTGTCACCTGTTCCAATTTTGCCACAGTTACCATGGAAAGAGAAAATTTGACCAATCACAGATTTTAAGCGGGTGGCCGCTTTTTAAAAACAGCGCCCTCATATAGGCATTTTGAATACCAAGGAACGCCCCTTTGACCATGTATGGACATATTTAGATCACAGGTGACTGTATAACTATCAATAAAGCAAATTCGAGTTCTACAACGTGAAAGTTCTCACTTGAAGGGGAATAGTACCTTGATGATCGTTAAACTAGACTCAAGGCTGAACTTTTATCTTTGAGTGTCGAGTTCCATGAAAGAGTTATTACTGAAACAGGTGGTACAGTCTGAACCGCATAGAGAGCCAGAGTTGTTACGCAACCTTGAACAGAAACGCGACATAGTGCTTGTACAAGTGATACGTCACCGTGATCCCAACATCCAACCAAAGAAGTTGACGTAAATGGAGACAGTCAAGTAATCAGCATCAGCCAAGGTGTAACTTTTGATGTACCAAATCGTCTTCCATCAACTTCAAGTAGTCATGATTACACTTCAGTCAACCATTGTCATTGTTCGGCAAGAAGCTCAAACAGGGGATCAAAAACATTTATCACTAAAAGTAACACGCAAACCTGCACACTGAAAGCAGAGAACACTGCTCCCCATGTTGAGTTGTTTGTTAGTCGCCTGTCACCCCAGATTACAGCGGATGAAATAACACCCCATCTTCATAACATCGGTAAAGGTACATAAAATCTGTACCTTTACAAACTAAATATGACACTTACTCTTCATTCAAATTACTTACAAAATCTGATAATAGCAAAGGCATCCTAAATCTTAATGTGTGGCCGTCTGGTATTCACATAGAAAATTACATCATGCCAGGAATACACAACAAAGCTCATGATTTTAAACATCGTTTCATACAACTGTCGAGGAATTAAATCCTCTTTTGAATCTGTAAGGGATATTTGTGAAAACTGTGACATTTGCTTTCTGCAAGAACATTGGTTGTCTAAATCTGAACGTAGTTTGTTATCACATATTATTGAAGAAATGATGCACCCCTCCAGGCCCATAATGGACGAAAGCAAACTTTGCACGACATAATATACGAGGCGAAGCCGAGTACATTATGGAGTGCAAAGTTTGCTTGAGTCCATTATGGGCCGGGAGGGTGTGCATTATTGCTATTATTTTATAGTTTTGGCAATGCCAGTGAATTTGTAGTTGTAGAAAACGAATAAAAAAGGAAATTTAAACTGAGTTTGAAGCCAGTGAGCGTCCTGACTCTGCACACATCACATGCACTCCACACTGCACTGCACTGAACACGCACGTTCAGCACAAAAAATGACCAACACTTTCATGGTTCAATTTTGAATTGAAAAACGATATATTTTCGAAGGAAATGAAAAGGAACTGCATCCCTACCGTCTATATAAAACTTGAAACATCACCTTTAAATATCATGCCATTCAAAAAGCCGACACGGTGAAATGCCAGAGATGAAGAAAACGGAATATTCATGCATCGACATCAGCATGATCAGCGAGCTGCATGCCATGGTATCAGCTGATCAATACGATCATTATTATGTCGCTAGTAGTACAGCATTCATTGCAAACGATATCAACAGAGTTCAACATTGTTATTCTAATGTTTATATTTCAATAATAATGGTGTCTGTAAATTTAATTTTCGATGACTTCTTGAGAAGAGTTATCTTATTTAGGCGAACGAGAAAACTTGACGTAAACGGGTGCTTGAAAGGTACAGTTGACAAACATACTGTAGGGTTTCCGTACCGTCGCGATATCGAGAACAAGGCAAGGTAAAACCACAGACAAGGAGAAAAAAACGATGAATGAAAATGTCTCCGATTACAGTCAGTGCATCAGAATTAGGTGGCCGAGATGTTAGATCAACGGAGAGTCCACGGTCGTCATGATTGTTGGTAGTAGAGACTTTGAATGGCTCCGCAGTAATTTCCGTAGACACTTCCGGTCAAGGTTGATGACAGCAAGCTGCCGTTGTTGGCCCGTTTACGGCTGGTTCGAGTAGCCTTTCACGCTTGCATAGTTTACATGTACACTGACATACATAATATGCCATGTGTCAAACCCAGTATCGTCTAGGAGTTTGCAAACGTACTGAGATCTGTTTCACCTATACGGCAACGAAGCGAACCATGTTGTAAACAAACGTAGTAGTACAACCAGCGTATCGGACGGGGACTGCATATGCTGAGCGCCAGCCAGACAGACGACAAGTGCATGCGTGAGGACTCAAAAAATGTGATAAATCGTACAATAAGACATTATTATCAATATTGTGCACCATTATCAAGATTTATAGTTTTGTGTATTACATGGTTTATCCGATACTTTCCCTCCTTTGAAATGCGCAGTCCTTTTTTCGTTTTCAAAAGAAAAACTTGCTCGCTGTGGCCGTGTGGGACCGCAATGCTGAATAATGGAATACATTATCAGTAATAATGTATGGATATGACGTCACAAAATTCACTGGTATTGACAAAGCTATATCACATATAATGAAGATTATTATGTGGTTGGACAAACATCCATGGATGATGAGAGCGGCATTCGACATGATCGCCCTTTGGCAGTGTCACTGTTCTATCGAGAAAGTCCATTGGCTCTGTCAACGTTAAGCATTATAATGACAACCCCTTAACTGGTCTTGAAATTGAAATTCGAGCGGTGTTCTCACCTTGATCATGGTCTATATGCCTATTCAAAATAACGACAATTATCATGAGGTTATCTCTTGTTTACAGAAAATTCGTGCTTGCATCAATGATGCAATAACCAATAGCGTTATGGTAATTTGAGTCTTTAACGCCGATATCAATAAAGATTAAAACTTTTTTCATGAAAGGAAAATAATTATGTGTGCTCTGATGTTAGTTTTTTGGTACAGAAAATCCTCAGAACTTCACATACTACACTGAAGCTCTTCATTCCATGTCATGCTTGATCACAAAGTTTCCACATCCACTAAGCAAAGATGTAGTAAGGGTGTACATATTTTTTATGATTACATTGGGTCTGATCACTTCCCTCTAACTGTAGTTTGCAATCTTGAGAACCTTCAAAAATACAAGTTTTTGAAAACTAACCCCATGTGTGATAAAATTGATTGGTCATTTTTAGATGACGCCACTGTATGTAATTATCATAGTTGTACCGAGCATACTTTAAGTGGCATCAGTATTGATGCAAGAGCTTTGCTTGTGGTGATCCTTCCTGTAGAATTCCTTCACACTTGAACAGTATTGATGAATTGTACAATGACATTTTAAATGCATTAAAGTTTGCAGTTTCACAAAACATTTCTCCATCTATGAAGCGTAATTCCCTAAGTCCGTTCCTGGTTGGAATTATGTGTAAAAGAACGTCATTTTCTCGCTCGAGATGCTTTTATTCTATGGTGAGAAAATGGTAGCCCTCGTCAAGGGTCACTTTTTGATCTTATGAAAAATCATGTTCTAAATTTAAGTACTTTTTGAAGCTTTGTCAAAGGAATGATGAGCAAACGCAGGCTGATGTCCTTGCTGATCACATTTCAAATGGAAATACGAAGCAGTTTTGGAGAGGAGAAAATACTAATAAGAAATCTGATCCTTTGTCTACACCTGTTGGTGGATTTTATGGCCACAAAACTATCGCTAAAATGTAGCGTGACCATTTTGAGAGTCATCTATTACTGCCAATCGCTGTGGATCCCATGTTACGAATGGTACCCCAAGAGTTGATATGAACAACGACATGATTGTCAAGGCAGACGATATTGTTACGTGTCAGTAATTTAGCTGTTGCAAAAGCAGTGGGGTCAATGGGACTTCTGGTCCGGACTAGAATTCAAATGTAAACAATAACCATGCATTTTACACATATAGACGCTAAGTTGACAAGCTAAATAGTAGGTGTTTCAACATTCTTTGGGGAGTAGAATAAGAAGTTGCAATTGATTTATAAAATAAAAATAATGAAAAAACCATCGAAAGTTGCCAGCATTGGGGCTTTAAGTGACAAATGAGAAGTTTCTATGCAAGTGCAAACTCTTTTGATTCGAACTTTCTATAAATGTTCTTGTTCAGTTAAAATACGCCTTTTTAAGGCACATTGTTCTACTCTGTATTGTTCCCATCTTTGGAGTACTTACTCTGAGAAATGTATCAATGATGACAGAGTTTCATACAATAAGGCTTTTTTTAAAAGTTGTTGGGTATTAGATACCGACTGAGTATTTCTCAAGCCTTTGTCAGTCATTGCATCATGACATTTGAACGTACACAACAGATGGCCCCTTCTAATCTTTACGTTCGTTTGATGGAAAGCGGGTCGAAAATCATCTGATCAAAGCAGCTTTATCCTTTGATATACTTCGACACAGCAACTTTTGGCGCAAGATTTTCTCGGCTGTTTTTAAACTTTCTGCACTTGTCTTCTAAGTGAAGAGTATGTCTAGCTATTTATTTTCTTGTAGAGTATGTTTTGTGCCATTTCTCCTTGGTGTTATGAGCACGTCGAAAGGATGCGCACAACGGTTTTGGAGATCTAGCTTAGCAAAGAATTTAAGGAAGAAGAGAAAGTTGAAGTTGTACGCAGCCTCCAAACTTGCAGGGCTTATTAAGCATACTGAATAGTGGTGCTCCTGACCCTTAATATTTTGATTAGCCATGTGACCTGGCCGCCATCTTGCATTGAAATTTTATATTCCACTTATTTACATAAACTTGACTAATCAAAAAATCTGCCAAAAAACATTTAGCCCATAC
The DNA here is from genome assembly GCF_041260155.1 of Ptychodera flava. Classification (NCBI taxonomy): domain Eukaryota; kingdom Metazoa; phylum Hemichordata; class Enteropneusta; family Ptychoderidae; genus Ptychodera; species Ptychodera flava. The sequence continues at coordinate 13,007,392 of NC_091944.1, read as the reverse complement.
TACCTAGATGCCACATACCAAATTTCAAGGTATTTGACCCTGTAACTTTTGAGAAGAAGATTTTTAAGTGATAAATTGATATTTTTGCATACCTCATTAACTATTGCAAATCAATATATCTCAGCCACTATAGGGGCTAGAGGTTTCTTTCCTGTTTGATATTGGTAAGAGGCGAACCAAAACTTTCCCCCAAGTATTGGTTGACCCTGAATGACCTTAGACATACCGTACGTTTTCCAGCAACAATTGGAATATAGTTGCACCAAATGGCTTTCAATTTGGCACATATGTAAAATTTATCACGAGTAACTTTTTGATGGCATGATCATAACTGTGGGTCACATGATCTGTCAGCCATTTTGGATTTAAAAATTGAAATTGATAAAATTTCCATAGAAATCGATAAATCGAAATTCTGTGCAGAAGCTTTGTCTAATATATTGCCAGGTTGCCATATGACAAATTTCACAGTTTGACCTGCTCTATACCTCTGCAGCTAAGCTATGGTAGTACTTTATTTTAGCCTAATTAGTCCGAGAGGGTTAGTGTCTATTAAACAATGACATGTAAGGGGCCAATTGCACACCAACATTTCGAGGACGCCCCTGACATCGTTCTGCGCCTCATTTATTATGCACATATCTAACTACGGGCTCCAAATAGAGCCAGAGGACTGATTTTAGTACACATGGACAAGTATCAGAGTAAAGATTTTTGCCTAAATGTCACTTGACTAGTACGTACTTTAACTGATTAATTCATGCACATATCTAATTTTTGGCTACCCAATAGAGCTACAAGTCTGACTTTTGGTATACAGGGATAACTATGTGAGCATTTTTTTTTTGACAAAATGTCACGTGACCCCAATGACCTTTGATCTCAAATATACTAAAATGCCTGTAATTCGGTCTCAACAAGGGCACCATATAGGACCATAATATCATGATGCCATATAGGCACATAAATCGTTGTGCGCTGCCTTTTCACGTGCTCATAAAACCACAAGGGGGGTTGACATTAACTGTTGCATTATGGCGACAATCATATTTAGTACGATTGCAGACCTTATGCAGCAGTCAATGTAATCCCTGAAGGACGCCACCTCGAATGATATGCGAAAAATGTGGGCGATTAGCCCGTTTTTGCCATGAAACTCTGCCTGAGTGAATGACCCCTGGTCACTTTCACGGACAGGCCATGAATTTAGGAATGTCCCGCCCTTCGGGGTGGGAAAATTTAGGAGATTTACGTATTTTAGTTTGGGATATTCCATATTGTCTTACCCGAGGGGTGGGGCGTTTGACAAATTTCATGAGACTAATTCCCAACCCCCCTCATTATGCCCTGAGGTGGGGAGTAGGGGTTGACATAAACTGCTGCATTATGGTTTCAAAATATGTGCCTCATTAATTATGTGCATATCTAATTGTAAGTGCAAGGTCCGCATTTACATATTAGCTGCACACCTGTGTACAGGTGCACATGTACACAGCTAGTGGGCGACTATTTAAATGCGCTGCACGTTGGCAAATTTTTTCTTTTTTGTTTCGTTGTACCCGTTCATGATAGTTGCTGTCAAATATTGTAGAAGAGCAAGAGCGACTTTTGCTTGCTCTCTTTCCGTTCATTCTCATGCACAAGTGCCCCTGAAAGCGTCACCATCTGAGGTAAGACCTTTTACTTTAATATTTAGCATTTCGCTCATCTACGAGACTGTAGCAGTGAATTCTTCGTCGTGTCCCGTCAAGTTCAACGAGAAGACAGAATATTTACACAGTCTACGTGGCAGTAAACTCTCAGTTTCAAAGTCACGTTTGTGTCTACTTTCAGACTTGCAAGGATTGAATGACTTATTGTAAACGATCGAAATGATAGTGATATTTGTTATGTATTTTGCATTCATTTGTTTGAATTGAATTTGTCATATTTGTATTTTCGTTCTTTTTCTTAGAACCGTGTGCTTTGTACTGTGTACCGTTCATACCGTGTGTACCATCTAACACATGTAACAAGTGCTCATACTGTGTAGACTCCATTGGTAGAGAGTTACATTAAAGGCCATTTTGAACTGCACACGAGTGTCCGGAGTGTTGTGACCAGGGGCCCATGCTTCGTAGGGTTTAGATCCTACACTAATCCTGGCTAGCAAATAGAGCTAGAGGTCTGATTTTTAGTACATAAGGAAAGGTACGGAATAACTACAAGTGCTACACCTATAATGGCTACCTTATAATGCCAGATAATGTAGCTCCTTGATTATGCACACAACTTATTCTGCGCTTCGAAATAGAGCTAAAGATACACAGGGATATGTTTGAAAGCAAATCATTTTGCCAAAATGCCACGTTAACAGGATGACCTTTTGACCTCGATTTCACGAAAGGTCCCTAAATCAGTAACTTTCACATTTGGTGGCCTTACAATGTCACAGCAATCCCTCATTAAATTGCACATGTCTAATTTAAAGCTGGCCAATAAAGTTAGTGGTCGGATTTTGGTTTACAGCGGTAACAATTTGAACAAGTATTTTTGCAAAACAACAAGTGACCAAGAAGACCTTTGACCTCTCTGACGATGTTTGGCTTCTTTCACACAATTAGACTGCTTTTGCCTCGGCATCGCTGCTTCCAGGTATATTTTAAACATCTTTTAATATTTTCTCATTATATACTCTCCTAACCTTTCCATATTTGAGACGTTCATTTAGGATAGGAGTTTTAACAACGTACATGCACTTCTGGTGGTTCTCTGAGGAGTGCCGTCGAATGGTAAAACCCTTGTCACAAATTACTTTATTCAACTAGAGAGTGTGATACTTATAAGTGACTTTATATAATAACTGTGGGGAAAGCCTAATTCAAGCTCCACGGGACTGTTGCCACATGCTTCAAGTTACGCTGCCGGCCAAATTTCACGGTTCATGATATTCGGGTTAAGCTAGATGCATTTTCACACCAATTTAATTTATCGGTTCATTTTCACGGAAAAATCAAAATTTGAGCTTCAATGGTGCCTTCTAAGCGCTGTGGCTATATTTTATCCTACGAGTCAAAGATGGCCGGTGTTACTTGAACTGTGGCCGGTATATGCCACTGACTATTGACCCCTAAATCATCCTGTACCTCATTAATTAGGCACATCTATAATAGAGACTAGCTATCCAATTTGACCAGAGGTAGAGGTCGGAAATTTGATGGACGGGGATGATCTGTTAGCTATTAGTAAGTTTTCTGTTAGAATGTCAAGTGACCAGGATTACCTTTGACCTCGATGTAATGAATATAATTCCTGTTAATCAGTAACTACAAGTTTTACACCATTGATATGTATGGAAATGAGGCAACCAATGGCGCCACATCCTGTACCGCATTAATTTTGCAAATCTCTAATTCTTGGCTAGCAAATAGGGTTAGAGGTCTGAGTTTTGCTGGACGGTCATGATGGAAGGAAAGTTTGCTGCATAAATATCAGGTGACCAGGATGTCCCTTGATCTCAATTTCACAACTTTGTCCATAAAAACTGAACGGTCCCTTAGTACCTACAAGTGCTACAGCCTTCATATTTGGTGGGATTAGGTATCACATTATGAACCTCACGTGCAGGGACGTCAATATACGTTGGGCATAACAATTGGGGACGGTCACTTTTGCCTTGCAAACATTTTTAAAGGGTCGCTTTTTACGCGCAGCATCATTTTGCAAAACACCCGCCCTCCTTCATTATAAGTTTAGTCCAGTCCCCTAATGGCCAGCACATGTTCACACATATCGCAGGCAAACAGTTTATGCATATGGTGATGTAACGGTATAGATGAATCGATAAAGTGAATTAGAGTGGAAATGCATCTATTTCCATCTTATACTGCAGATTGTGAATTGTTAAATTTGGAACGTGGCACGTGGCTCGCGGCCCGTGGCACTTGAATTAGGCTTACCCCAAATTGTATATCCCATGGAGTGCTCCTGCAGCCAGATCAAGTATCACATTTGAGTTGAATTCCACAAGTGCTTTAGTAATTACCTATTAAAGTTTCAACATTATGAGAGACCTAGCTGGGTTAATAGCGAGTTTAGTGTCCCGAAAACCCGTAAAATTACAGTAAACTGTTAAAGAGTTTCATCCTATAATGCTAAAGACTGCAGTTAATATTATTTTGTTCTCTTAGTCTACCTATTCAACGCTCACAAATTTTAGTAAGTTGTTGACAATCGAGTCGTCTTAGAATCATATTTAAACAGCTGTTGGTAATGCTTATATAAATTTCCAATGTACTTTAACTAGACGTTCGCGTTGCTTGACATCTGTAGTTTCGTTACTTTTTTGTCAATGTGCCGGATTGAGTTGTTCGGAGTTAGGAATTTTATGTTACGCCTACCTTCTGCATGCCTACAATAAAAATACCCCACAACGCAGAAAAATCATTTAAGAAGAATATCCGCCGTTAAATATTTAACTTATTTCATGCGATTTACCGTAGCTTAGAACTAAACGGTGTATCGATATCTGCGTATATACAAGCGTGTATATTCTCTTTGACAGGGTTGGGTTGACCCATACTATGTATGGCTCAATACCTTACGGAATAGGTCATGCACCCTAATTTGCATGATCAAGTGAAAGTAGTAAAATCGCCACCTTTGATTATGTTCAAACGCTCTTCCCAACCTGCTTGTCACTAACTTCTTATATCGAACTTCTGAGTCGAAATTTCTTTCATATCTCTGTAAACGATCTTTTAGACGAACTTCCATGTTGTCCTGATCCAGTTCATGGAACTGCATCTTCCGGAAAGTTATAACACCTGACTTCCCATTTCGAACGAATAATACGCGTGAATGTTAAAAGGAAATACCAGGAATTCCTTGAAAATCTAGTCAGAATATATTTAATCTGAAACATCACAGAATTCAGGAAAGTGTTATAAAGGTAAGTTGATCTTGAAAACGAACAGGTTCAAAACTGGTTTTACGATACCTTAATTTTCTATTCCCCTATTGGAGTCTACATCGTATATTAGATTGTCCGATATATCTCAATGATTCATTGAAATACTAAACCGAGGCCGATCTAATGTCTCAAAGTCTCTCTGGCATAAGTTCCAAATTTGTGAGATCTTTTTCAAACTTGAAACTTTGACGGAAATAATGTGATCACTTTTAAAATCACTTTTGAAACGGTTAGTCTAATACCTTGATTAAAACGAAAGTAAAGACCGACCGCTTGAACACAGGTTATGTGTACTTATTTGCTGCCACACCCAAAGTGTGTGTGTATGTGTATAAGTCGTGGTATCTGTGTGTGTGTGTGTGTGTGTGTGTATGTGTGTGTGTGTATGTGTGTGTACGTCAACAACTACAGACACTGCTACTTCAGCTTACCAAAATCCGACAGTAGGTCTCCATAGTTACATAAATCCCTTCTTCGCTTGTAAAATGAATTGCCAGATGGGAATATGGGCAAACCAGATTCTGTATTTTCATCGTACGTTACCATGGTGTATCGGTGTTCAACTTTCCATTTGTATTCACAAATAGTTCCTCGGTCATTGCAGTCACCATTCGGTTGTAACGTTTGCCCTCTTGTTATGAGAACGAAGTATGGTGATAATAACAAGATCAGAACAATCCATACAGCCATGTTCATTTGCAAAGTGAAAGTCAAGAATGCGATTGCGCCTCGTCTATGCTTCCAATATCAACCTGATACAAGGACTCTACCCATAATGCCCCATGATTTTGCTGCACAGGTAGACAGGGTTGGTAGACCCACATGACGTGATATCTGCACATTGCTTGCGCACACGATATTTGTTTGGAGAGTGAACGTGCCTTAATTTGCATACGAAAGCGAAAGTAGTGAAATTTCACGCAATCTACCGATTTCAACACTTCGTACCTTTGTGATATAAAGATCATGATAACATATTTCGAAAATTCTTTCAAAAACCTCTTCAGACATTGCAAATCGGTAAACTTGCATTTTTAGCTCACGTGGGCTATTGTCATAGCGATGTCTGTCTGTCTGTCCGTGTGTGTGTGTGTGTGTGTTAGTGTGTGTGTGTGTCTGTCTGTCTGTCTGTTTACACGATAACTCAAAAACGCCTGAACGGATTCAAGTCAGATTTGGTACAGAGGTACCATATGCTACTTGCAAGAACTGATTAGATTTTGGTTAGTGTGGCTTGCATATTAATGAAGTTATGCAATATCGTATTTTTCCATACAATGGTTTCCCTATGGAGACGGTAATGACAGTGTAGACATATATCAAGAAATACTGCACAAAATTTCATGAAACTTTTCACAGATGACAATCTAAGAACATTATGATGATACTGTAAGTGTCATGTCAATTATCTTCTCATTTGCATATTTAATGAACTTTTGTTATTAGTGAGATAACTCTAAAATTCCTGCACCAAACTTGATGATACTTGCAATAAATATTGATCTAATATATATCTAATTACAGTTAGAAGCATTAGGCAGTGTCAAGTTAATAAATAGCTCATTTGCATATTTTATGAAGGTTTGTAATTAGTCATATAACTCCGATATAACTTCACCAAATGTGATGAAATCTGCTGCAGATACTGATCCGACTGATATCTAACTGTAGTGTAAAGCATTTAGTAGTGTGAAATTAATTAAGGGTTCATTTGCATATTTAATGAACTTTGTAATTAGGTATATAACTCTGAAATTACAGCACCCAAGTCAGTGAAATTGGGTACAGATATTGTTTTGATAAATATCTAATTGTACTGAGAAGCATTTGGCAGTGTCAAGTTAACAAATAGGTCATTGCATATTTTATGAAGTTTAGTAATTAGTGATATAACTCCAAAATAACTGCACCAAATGTGATGAAATCTGCTGCAGATACTGATCCGACAGATATCTAATTGTGGTGTAGAGCATTTAGTTGTGTGAAGTTAATTAAGAGTTCATTTGCAAATTTAATGAACTTTGTAATTAGTGATTTCACTCCAAAATTAAAGCATTAAATTTGATGAAACTTGCTACAGATGTTGATCTGATAAATATCCAATTGTACTGAGAAGCATTGAGCAGTGTCAGGTTAATAATTGGCTCATTTGCATATTCCATGAAGTCTTATAATTAGTCATATAACTCCGAAATAACTGCATCATGAGAACACTGCTGCACATACTGATACGACAGATATCTAACTGTGTTGTAAAGCATTTCGTAGTATAAAGTTAATTAAGGGTTCATTTGCATATTTAATAAACTTTGTAATTAGGTATATAACTCTGAAATTTCGGCACTAAAATTTGGTGAAACGTTCTACAGATATTGACTTGATAAATATTTAATTGTGCTATGAATCATTGAACAGTGTCAAGTTAATGTAGAGTTTATTTGCATATTTGATGAACTTTGCAATAAGTGATATTACTCTAAAATTACAGCATTAAATTAAATAAAATGTGCTACAAATATTGATCTAATAGATATCTAATTGTCCCATAAAGCATTGAGCGGTGTCAAGTTAATTGACAGCTCATTCGCATATTAAATAAAGTTTTGTAATTAGTGATTAAACTGTGAGAGTACTGTGCGAAGTTTAAAAAAAACCTGCTACATATAGTGATAACATATATCTCATAGTTCTGTGAAGCGTACTACTATTAATGAATCTGTTGTAAAACACGTGAGCATATTCAGTTCATATCTGGTTTCGTATTGAACTGTAGTCTGTTCGAACTAGTCATTTGGTTGTAACAACTGCCCTGCCATCATGAGGACGAAGCATGATGATGTTACGAAGATCAAAGCAACCCATGCGACCATATTCATAAAATAAAAGACTTTAATTACATGGCATCTCTTTAATGCTTCCAATATCAACCGCTTACAGGATCTCTTCCCATACTGCCCCATGAATCAATATAATTCTATCATCAATCACCGTTAATGTAAATATAAAAACGTCATACAATATTAAAAAATACGTCCCATTATGCTAAAGACAGTGAATATTATTTTGTTCTCCTAATCGACATATTCAACACTCGCAAATGTCGGTAAGTTGTTTCGCCGGAGAGCAACCGTATTGTCTTAGAGTCATATATACAAAATACGACTTTCGTAACGGTTAGCCTTGTATTATCTTGAGTAATTTGTTTCTCTAGTACTAAAATTTTACGGTTGCCCCCGATTTTTTCTCGATTTTGCAAGAGAAATTAGTTGAAATATTCCTTGAGGAAAGTGTAAGCAAAAATGTAAGTAATGTAATATGATGTACTATGTAATATACACGTCAAATTCTCTATTGACAAAATTCTTTTGATGTGGAAGTTTGCCTTTCTCTACGTCTGTTGTTTCGTCACTTTCATCAAATTGAATGTGCAAGATTGAGTCGTTCAAGGTAAGTAATTTTATCTACTGCCTATCTTTCAAATTAATTCTGACTGAATTTCGGTGAAAAACGTACTTGTTGCAAATAATTCCCATCGTGGGATGGGATATTAGTCACAGAGTCAAATATTGAGTTACATTCCCGCATTTTAATAGACACATTAAAGACCTCTGCGATGCGAAAAATCATTTAAGAAGAATATCCGCTGTTCGAGTTTTAACTTATTTCGTGCAACTCCTCATTTCCGAAACAGGGACTCTCGCAAGATTTTATATGCGCGCATGCATATTTACTTTTGTAACGGAACAAGGTAGGAAAACTTGAATAACAGATTGCGTAACGCTTTGAACAATGGTGTCAATAACCCGGAAAAAGACTTGAAGAAGTATTTGAGAGATTGGGGAGTGAACACGAACAATTATAGAAAACAAGATTAGAAGAACTAAGTAAGACAGCAGAAGAGAAGAAGATACCAATCGAGAGAGATGATTTTTGTCAGGAGAGTGATCTGAAAAGTAGGTTTGTGAAGTTTTATCCTACTGAAATTTCATCTTAAAATGTCCACGTTGGTATAGTGCCTAAGAAATGATATTTTTACACAAAATTCGAAATTTAAGATTTTATATGAGCGCAGAAACTAAATTTATTGGTAACATATGACATGTAGTTTGGATGTAGTGGAGACATACTGTTTCTAGAGTACTTTTAGCAGTGTTTCTTCGAATTCGCGCTGATGAGCGTCTAACTCTGTAATATTTAGGCAATTATGTGTGCTGGAGAACTCAACGGTGGAAGCTACCAAGGATATAATTTGCGGATTCGTTGATATTTGTCACCTGACCTGGCAAGGGGTATAAAAGCCATTGAATAATTGGCGGGTGTGTACACTTACGGGTCCCGGACTGGACTGAGACACGTCTCCAACCTTTTTTAATATTTATTGGATATTCCCTTTGTTACCCGGAGGGTCCGTACACAGCTCTGCAAACCTGCATAGCCACCTTGTTTACATATCGACTCTGTGGTTCTTCAATGAAGCTACCTGTGGTTTAGACTTGGTTCAAGTCTGTGATTTGTGAATGTTTGAGTGGAGTGAACGCAATAATTTGTATTTTGCTTTCATGTAAAACGCGCGCGTGAGTGGAGTGGCCGCTATGAATGGGGTGACGCTATACAGGGGCGTTTCACCCGGAATCACGGCAGAAACTAACTCACTACACTGCGCAGACTCAAAGGTAATGCATTTAATGGCTAGGAAAACCTCGCATGGCTGCCAAATTCCGAATAGGTTTTACGACCTAGGAGAGGACACAAGAGAAACTATTAAATAATTTCTTTTTAATTAACCGACTTGAACCAAGTCTACCTGTGGTTCTGCGAAGCGGAGTCTCTTGTGTAGCTACAAGTTTGACGAGCCGACCATGTAGTTGCTCGTAGCCCTACAAGTATGGCGAGAATGTCCAGCTTGGGCTATGCCACCTCCCAACTCTGTCATACAAACACCTTGGCCAAATAGTGGAGATTTTCGGTCCGATCGGGACTGCTACGAAAACGTGTACATATCAGCAATTAGTACCTGAAAACTGAGTCGGATGATCTGTGTGGCCACAAGGGATTTTTTAACGGGGGTTGCATTACAACAAACATCTTCATTTACTTAAAACCAACGAAAAACTGCCTGTAAATGGTAGATCGACCGATGTGTGCCGCCATTTTGGATGCCCCTCAGTAACTTTGATCCTGTAAATGATGATATTGTAAAGAATACCATTCTAGGTTCCACTGCAAAGACGTGCGACCTACACGCCATGCCGACCGATTTGTTGCTAGAATGCTTAGACACCGTGTTACCGTACATCACACGGGTTATCAATCGTTCCCTTGCATCGGGCACATGCCTCCTCCCAGTTTCAAAACTGCTCTTGTTAAACCACTACTGAAGAAACAATATCTCGACTCAAATCAACTAAAAAAATTACCGACCTGTCTCAAACCTTTCTTTTTTGTCTAAAATACTTGAAAGAATTATTCTATCACAATGAAGACATCTCACTTCCCACAACCTTTTGAACCCTCTTCAGTCTGCATACAAACCACACAACAGTACTGAAAGTGCTCTATTGAAAACAGTCAACGACATTCTGACCTCCTTGGATTCTGGCCAAATTACTATTCTCACTCTCTTACATCTATACGCCGCATGCGATAGGGTCGATCATGGTATCCTTCTCCACCGCTTTGAAAACACTTTTGGTATCTCTAGAACTGCTCTATCCTGGTTTCAATTTTACCTCTCAGGCAGAACTCAAACTAACTATCAATGGCATACGATCAACAACATCATCTATCTCTTTTGGTGTCCCGCAAGGCTCAGTTCTTGGCCCTGTTCCATTTGTTTTGTACGCTGACCCTCTTTTCAGCCTTGTCAGCTACATACCTTATAGACACTTTCAGATTGTTATTTATTTTTTTCTCTGTTATAGAAGTCCAAAACCCCAATAAAGTATATATTTTCTGAAAGCCCTGATATTGGGAAATTCGACCGTGCAAAGTACACAGTCATTACATACCTGAAAGAATTATTCTATCACAATGAAGTGTTCATCTTACTTCCCGCGACCTTTTGAACCCTCATCAGTCTGCATACAAACTAAACAACAGTACTGAAACTGCTCTACTGAAAATACTCAATGACATTCTGACCTCCTTGGATTCTGGCCAAATTACCATTTTCACTCATTTAGATCTATACGCCGCATGCGATAGTGTCGATCATGGCATCCTTCTCCACCGCCTTGAACATACTTTGGCATCTCCGGAACTGCTCTATCCTGGGTTTAATCTTACCTCTCAGGCAGAACTCAAACTGTAACTATCAATGGCATACGATCAACAACATCATCTATCTCTTTCGGTGTCCCGCAAGGCTCAGTTCTTGACCCTGCCCTATTTGTTCTGTACACTGACCCTCTTTTCACGTGACTATTATGTAAATAATGACTATATATTGTGCGCGGTTGGATTTTCAATATCAGGGCTTTCAGAAAATATATACTTTATTGGGGTTTGTGACTTCTATAACAGAGAAAAAAATAAATAACAATCTGAAAGTGTCTATAAGGTATGTAGCTACCTAGTACCTTAATGAGTATTTTCTGACAAGGCTGAAAAGAGGGTCAGCGTACAAAACAAATGGAACAGGGCCAAGAACTGAGCCTTGCGGGACACCAAAAGGGATAGATGAGAAAAAAAATAAAAATCTGAAAGTGTCTATAAGGTATGTAGCTACCTTAATGAGTATTTTCTGAGAAGGCTGTTTTTTGTTTTTGTTTTTTGGTATGCTAATGTCTTTTCTTGGATGGCTTGTATATTCTTATAATCAAAGGGAAAAAAAGCCGTTTTGTCAAGACGTAAATTTTTGAAAAACATCTCTGAACCTTTGGGCAGAATAGTTATCTTTAAGTGTTAGGAAATAAAATATGTCTAAGAGAATTTTGTTGGCCTTATTTTTAAAATAGTTTCCTCTATTTGTTATTTTATTCAAGTTTTCATAAATCTTTTCTAGGACTTGTTTAACGCCACAATATCTGCGAATTTCATGCATTACCTTCATGATTTTATTTTCAAACCGAAGTTGGTTTATGTAAATGTGCTGACTGAAGAACGTGTATACAGAAGTATCACTGCTCGCTGATTTGGACCATGTCTACACGTTTTGACAGGTTATATGATAAACGGGTATGTGCATATTTCGTGCACATACACAGTGTGATCATCCAAGAAACAAGCATGATGCCATTTTCTTAAATGCACAATTCACGATGGCCGACATTTTTTATCGTAATGTTACTTTTCCTGTCACATGATTATTTTTGAAAATGGCGGGAAATCTAAAATGCTGTCAAAAATTTTGAATTTACATGCCACTTTCGACATTTATGACAGTGTTATACACCTTTTTCAGTCTTCAATGCATATTATTAAAAGACAACCCTTGGAAAATTGAGGATGTTTTTAGATTATTGAGTTTATTACACATTCACAGCTAGTATAGCTTTAAATCTAATAATTTATTTCATAATTCAAATAAATTGGAAAATTGGAACATCACTATAAACCGAAGAGGGCGTCCACGATGAAGCTGCAATTGATGTGAAAGTTAAAGTTATGCAGGGCTCGGAAGAAAAAAGAAGACAAAATGAAGCAACTCATAAATTAGATTACTAAAGTAACAAGTAAACATGAGGCTACACCGCCAAAACAACCAGGGGCTGATATAAAAGATGTTGAGAAGTAAACCCATTTGGATAGACACATGCAAATGGTCCAACCTCAGGTGGCAAATGTTGCGGTATCTATGAGAACGCAAGCAATGAAATCTGCGACAATGTCATGGACAACAGTAACCAGAACTGTGATGCGAACAACATCAGTATTGGCAACTACAACATCAGCACCAATTTACACGACATCGGCCAAAGTGTATTCGCAGTTTACTACAGCCGGTTTCTTTCCGCCAGAGATGCAAACTTCAGTGTTGACAATCCAAACAACCAGTTAACAGGTAATTACACCTGATCCCCAGCAATTGGCATCAATGGATGGTGCATGCAATGCCACAAGTATCTCAACCAATGGTACCATCAATGCCAAGTCAACGCCATTTCATCAATAAATCCATACATAACCATTAAGGGTGTATATCCTGTTCTGCAGCAGGGTTCTTTTAAATATCATGTGCAGCAAGCTGTTCCTGACGGACGGAATAATCAGCCAGCTGCTGTTTCTACAGTCCACGCTGTACAAACCCCAGCTCTGACAAGTTCATTTACACCAATTGACTCGTCAACGCCATCATTAAGGTCATTGCTTGCAAGTGTAGAACAAAAAACCCCTGATGAACCAGTAGATGGTACTTCATACCTTTCGCCTGAAGTGTATGCCTCTGCCCGTAGACATATACGGTAGCAAGAGACTACTATTCAACCGAGAGAGTCCTCCCGCCCGAGATCGCGCCAGGAGATCGATGTCGAAACTATTCAACGGATCCAACCGAAGAATTTAGTATGCAAAGAGGTTGGTAATCAGAAGCATTCTCATGAGATAACTCGGTATGCCAATTCTCATGGACGGACCAAAACACAAAAGAAGGATCACCTTTGCTAGTGCTTGAAGGGAGTGGCATGAGACTTTTATTATACAATCACCGGGATGTAACTAAACATTCACTACCGGGATGAGATGACGAAGATGAACATATTTTCCAACATTTTCCAACATTTCAACAGCGTAGGAACTTGAACAGCTCATCGACGGAAAAGATTGAAGTGCAACTAAGGATGTCGCTAGGTATGCTTAGAATATTTTTGAAAGAAAGTGGTACCACGTACAACTAAAACCGCTGTGGAAACATCGCCCAGTAAACTTGTCACAATTGATTGTTGCGGTGCAAAATATCAAAACGCATTAAAAACTGTACAACAATACAACATGAGCATGTGGTGTGTTATAAAACACCTATAGCCTGGTCTTTATTCGGGCTATAGCGCTCGCCCTCGGGGTAATAGACGGGTGCTATAGCCCTCATGACCAGGCAAAACGTGTTTACTATTCACCACAACCGCCGAGGAAACAAGTGCTTTCCCCTTCAACATCTAGGGGATATATCAAGACAGAGGGACTAAAGCAACGAGTGGCATGAGTAGAACAGCATGTGACGGACTTTGGATCCAGAAGGGAGAATATTAGAAAATATGTTGTTGAACTTGCTTCCCAAATGGGCAGAATTATAGGCTAGGATTCAATCAATCAAGCAGCGGATGGCTATACAATTGCGATCCAGGTCATCATCTCCGACCTCCAACTTATACTAACGTTTTGGAAAAACAGGACATTTCCAAAGACATTGTTCACTGTCCTTTGTCCAAAAGATGGCGCGTTTTGGCAAAGGTCTCCTGAGAGATCTGTGACCTTTGCAGGACCACTAAACAAAATTTAAAAAATACAGCTTGAAGCATGGCTCACGTAATTAAATAAGATCGATAGCCGGGTCTTGGTCCAATAGCTATGCATTTAGCAATTGATCAGGTCATGTGTATACACCAGATATACATCACATCATCAACAACTCTAGCATTGGTAGTAAGAAGTCTGCAACAGCAGGACTGGGAAAACGTTCTTCCAGAGTTCAAAGCATTTATTTCACATTCACAAGCATATTCTATGACCAATGAAATATGTTCATGGTAAGTATATCGTGTGTAAGCACAAAACTACAACATTTTTTGCTTCAAACAATGGTTCATGTAAATCACTGAAATTATTTCACATGAAACACCAGTAATGTCTTTTTACAATATTTTGTTGATCATGAGTACACGTAAACTAGCTCGTATAGGCATATAGGAACAGGATTTATTGCTGTCATATAAGTACACTCATTATCGATACATAGACCCTTTTTTGTTGTAATAATACTTGCTGATTAGAAAGAAAATTGGAGGAAGGGACAATACAATACAATGTTAGACGAAAACTGTCCTAAAGTGCGAAATATTGGGTTCATATGGTCACTTGAGATTGATTTATATGAAAGTGACATCAGTGCGGTATCAATTCCAGGTATTTCCTTATAAATGTCAAACTGGTGCCATTGAAATTGTAGACCATCGGATACAACCATTAATCAAAGCGTCTGTGAGGAGAGTCCCTTACAGAGAATATAAATTGCCTTCTAGAAGTATCATAGATCTGGACGGCTTCCTGTATGAAGATACGATTGCAGCAACACTTTGACAGACGAAGAAAGCTAGATTTTTAAACTAAAAATGAATTACTTCTTGCTTTTACTGGACAAATACCCATGGATCCTATACACACATGAAAACCAACAATCAACTTGCCAAGCTATGGGAATAGACATCAAATCACGTCCAATAATCATTATCATTCAAGGTAACTATGAAATTCACCAGGTTCAAGGAACATATCGAAAATGACAAAGGCAATGGGGTCATCTTGAACCACGAAATAATGTGGTACCAGGTGTCCGGAATGGGTAAGCGTACCCTGCCAGCTAGCTGCACCCGTCAAGATTGACCCAAAGCGACAAATCCATTGTCATTTGTGAATTCACCAAATTACTTTTGTGAGTCAAATTTGGTATGCTGTCACTCATCATTCGAGAAACAGACAGGTCATATTTGGTACAACATCTCCGTATCTATCGTAGAACTTCTTGAATGATTTCACTAATCTACTGATAATCTACTAATCTAACTGATATGATTTTAGGGTTTTCATTAGGAGGTCCACATAACAAAACAGCCACATTCTAAAAATTGTAAATTAATTAGTGATTTACATCTTTGGTAGAAAAATTAATAAAAAGTTATTAGGTCGACTATGAGTAACGATGCGATTGGTTGTGATGTGATTGGTTGCTAAGCCTTTCTGTCGATATCAACGACTTTGAGTACACCAAATCCTAAATGTTGCTACTGGTTCTACCAAAGACAGAAAACATGGCAAATACGATTGCCCATCCGGCTTGGATCTTCATGCTTCCAGAAACTGAAAGATAAATAACATGAACATAATTTAAAGCTGCAAGCAGCGTTGGCGGGGCCCAAGCGGTTGCCATGGTTGAAAGTACTTGCATTGATGATACAATGTGCAAATTTTGAGCTTCCATGTGTTTCATGTGTAGAGAAATCTTTAGACTAGTTGTTAACACATGTGAAAATACAATTATAAGCTCACGCATCTCAATTCCCATGTGAAATGATTGTGAAAAGTATGCTAGACAGAGAGAGCGAACAAGCATTTTAAGTACAATTGATGTAGAGCATCATAGCTCATTCTGGAAATTTACCATGTGTCCTATGTGTTGACAAATCCTTTGACTAGTTGTTATAAGTGAAAATTTCCTGTCGAAGATCATTTTTCTCATTTCCCATTTACATGATTTTGAAAAGGTGTCGTAGACAAACGGGAAATAGCATTACAATAAATTTCCACTGATTGTGTGGTCACTTGTCAGCCATACAGACTGATGTGATGACAAGAAAAATAAAAAGTTTGTCTGTCATCCTCGTGCCCGTCAATTCAGATCCGCCGCGTCAGCCTTTATTCTGCTCATGGGGAAATAATTAAAAAAAAATAAACACAAAAAACTCGGCGATAGTATATGTATAAAACAGAAGCTTAAAAAAATAATTGACACTTATATTCCATTCAGAACTGTACTCATATGTAACTCTTATATTGCGCTGTCAAAACTGTGCAAATGCTGCGCTTAAGTTAATCAAAGAACTGTTGTTATACACAAATAATTAAGCAACACTGCTGTGCAGTCTGCGTGCATTCCTATGATGTTGTCATGTTTAACTCCGTGTTGTTGATTGAAGAATAAAAAAAATTACAGTAACAAATTCCTGCCTCACCACATCATTTTATGTCTAGGCGAACCAGCATTTTAAGCCAAATTGATGTATACCATCCTAGCTCATTCTGTAAATTTAATATGTGTCCTTTGTGTTGATATATCCTTGAACTAGTTGCTATACATGAAAATTTCGTGTCAAAGATCATTTTCCCCATTTCCCATTTACATGACTTTAAAAAGTGTGTGTCATAGACAAATTGGAAATAGTATTACAATAAAAGTCCATTAATTGTGTGGTCACTTGTAAGCCATACAGACTGATGTGATGACAAGAAAAATAAAGTTTTTTTTCTTCCCCTGCGTCCAATTTTCTGCTGATGAGGAAATAAATGAAAAAAACTGCAAAAAAATACATCACGATAGTGCATGTATAAAACAGAACAGTAAACTAAATAATTGACACTAACATTCCATTCAGAACTGTACACGTATTTCACTCTTATATTACTCTGTGAAAATTTTGCAAATGCTGCAATTAAAGTCAAACCGCTGAACTATTGCTGTACAAAAATAATAAAGCAACACTGCTGCAGTACATTTGTCTCTGCATGCATCATGATGTTGTCATTTTTTCCTGCGTTGTTGATTGAAGAATGAAAAAAGAAACCCGCGTCACCACATAATTTTTGAAATATGTCTAGAATAAGAAAGAAACGTTTTATTTTTCTTGGCGTAGTACTAGTTGTTTTAATGACCTGTACACTACGAATTTCAAAATGTTGGGTAGAACAAAAAGGTGTTCTTCAAAACCTGAAAATTCCAAATATTAAAATGCAAAAGTTACTGGCAATAACAAAGTATGGAGTTGTTACTCAGGAAACAAATGCTAAACATCGTGGTAAAAGTTGAAACTACAGTCTCTTTTATAAGATTACAAGTTTTGCAGTAAGAAGAGTGGGTAGCTGAACAAATCATAACAGCCTTGAGTACGAATCCTCCTTTTTAAGTGTCAAATAATACTAGTCCTGAGGCAAAAGTTGGGCGTATGCGATGCAGCTATATTTAATAGTTACAAACCTGTAATCGCTATCAATGCTGTACTGCACATATCGCTATAGACAACGGCACGAAACCTGCTTCTGCATACCAGTTTTTCAAACGAATTAGATATCCATTCTCATAGCAGTAAAGTAAAATACTCTTAGACTTGAGAAATGTGTGCATTATAGACTTTCGATAAATTTGCTTTACGCTTGAATTTAGCAATCTATGAATTTAACAAGCGATGCTCGGACACTGGCAGCGCACAGCGCATCGATGACACTTGGGTCAGGGGTCATCATCAAAAACGTCAGTGCCTATTCACGGCCAGCTTGATATGAATCATGCCACGGATCGCGAAAATCACGGATCATATATCCAAATGTTCATGTCTAATACGTAAAGAGAACCCTAAAATATAAAACACATAATGATTTGATATGGAGAAACATCATTTTGTTTCACTGACGGTCAAGTTAAATGCTCAAATATCGCGACAAGACTTGCACATTTGCACAATATGAATGCGGAAGTACGTCGACTGTACTCTGCGGACGAGCGAGCGCCTTCTCTGAAAATCTGTTTACAATATCACGTCACAATACACTGAAAATTCTTGCGAATTCATCTTTAAGGAAGCCAATTCACACAAGTTCCTAACGTCAGTACAGATATTTTCTTGTTGGCAGCAATACACCACCAACATTTTCGCCGTTCAGGAGTGCCTTACTCGCTCTACGTTGAAAAAAAGCCGTATGCTTTTAACCATGCCGTTCCTAACTTTGCAAATTCCAGTCGACTTTCCTACTCTGATCATAATCTTTCTTTCCATTTCATAGCTTTACTTGCGCTTACAACCTGTGTTAGGGGTGGTTTCTCCCCAATATTGGTGGAGCTGCCTAAAGTCAAAAACGAAAGTTTGCCGTTTTTGCTTAGTTTCACCCTCACTAAGCTTACGATCCTTCAGTGTTGATGATGACACTCACAGGCGTGCTGTTTGCATGGCAGGGCTGTGTGTTACCGGCGTTATACGGCCTCCCACCACATCGTATAACGCCGGTAACACACAGCCCTGTCATGCAGAGCTAGGCATTTGTATAAGTGTAGTTTATGCTATGTTCTGACGTTCTACGGAAGAGAACGTCGGAACGTAGCATAAACTATACTTATACAAACTACCAAGTAAACAGCACGCCTGTGACGACGTTGCACTGCACAGTGCACGGAGCAATCTGTAGGTACATTGTGCGAAGTTGTCCAACCCAAACTTAGTAACATCTTAGTCAAATAGTCATGGTAAACATGGGTACTTTTGGTTTGTTAGCTATTTCGTAACAATTTTATTCATTACTGTATGTGTACAAATACGATCTTCTGACGCATAAGGTCGGGGATGCACAGAGATAAAGTATTACTTCTCAAGTTGAATGCAGGACAGCGCGTGGACAGACAAAGTGATGACGTCATCTGCAATTTTCGATCCGCAAGTTTGGATAATATTTGCCTAAATCTTCTCGGCAAACGCTACTTTTTTTCTCGCATTTGCGATTTTGCGAGCAGGCAGCGGAAACACTGCCTGCGTCATTGCGAACAAAGGAAGGCCACAACGCACCTTATTTTCAAGCAGGCGATTTATGTTTGTTTTTCAGATTTCGTCCATTGAAAATCCTACCAGCACGCGAACGGCAAACAAAGAATTTATTGTATGGCACCTAATGTAGAGTGTTTGGATAACATACACAAGAACGTTCTAAATTACTCATGGAGTTGATCGTTGAAACTGAATAGTGACAGTAGTGGTACTTGGAGCAAAAGTTTCTAGCATTGTTGTTTCTGAACGTTGGTCTCACTCAAGTCCACATGCTTAAATATTCAAACCTTGGAATTGAGGAAGTGCATGTTTACTGAGTGTTCCCATTGTAATAAGCTGCGCAAACAAATTCTGAACAGCTACACTAACAACTGATATGGTCGCACCTAATTAGACCTAGAACAATGGCAAGAGCGTCCAGCTCTGATTAACCATTTTACCTGCAGGCTGTGAGTGACGATTTTGCAGTTCGCCGGCATTGAGTCGATAGCCTGTTATTTCAGCAACAGTGACGCAATACATTTTTCTACAAGTATTTTACTTCTCACTTTCCGATTTCAAATGTTTATGACAAACAGCCTATAATGTTTATCATACCCTTACTTCATAAATTTGACATTTTAGTTTCAATTAGATCTCAACGTCACCACGAACTTCATTACACAAGGTGTTGTTTTAATCTATGTGTATCAGAAATTTTGATGTGGTCTTGTTTACATTTTTAATCAGCTACATGCTCTCAGTTACACAACACACCAGGGCCACTCCATGCATGTCAGATAGAGAAACATAAAAAAATCACCACACCTTGCAATGTCATATATCTTACTTTGTTATTCGTGATGAACAAGTGAGCGTGCATTCAGACACCTACATACAAAATTACCCGAATATCTTCATTTATGATCCTTGACACTCACAAAACAGCTGTGTGTAGACCCCAGTAATTGTGGCAGGACCTTGTCCCGCTCTATTTCAGTCAATCACAGCAGTCGGCCACCCCTAAAGTTAGTGGCACGCTCTTCTAAGTACTTCCGTGGCAGTATACTTGACAACGTCATCCAGGCGTACAAAACCTGGGCGCTGAAGTTACTATACACAATGGGCCGAGATAAGGGTTCGTGCGACTGCTAGTTGAATTCGACAGCGGGCATTGCAGTCTGTTGTTCCGTCTTTGACTCTCAAGTGTACAATATAACATACATCACTGATCGATCTTCTGACTGACGAGGTTTTAAACTGCTGCCTTATGAACATTGGGGCGACTTAACCGATCAAAATACCTTTCGCAAACTTGAAAGTGCTCGCACTAAGAAAGATATGAAGTAACATTTCAGTTAAATCTGTGTGTTGGTTTTTGAGAAGAAAATTTTTAAGGATTAAATTGCGATTATCGCTATATCCACTACAGCGAACAAACCTCCTGACTGACCCAAACGCCTTTCGGAAATTAGAAAGAACTACCACTAGGGATTATGAGTGTAAAATTTTAGTTCAATCTGTGTATTGGTTCTGGAGGAAAATATTTTAAAAGATTAAATTACGAGTTTTGCAAAATCAAATATGGCGGCAAAACCATGTGACCTATCCGAATGCCTTTCACAAACCTGAAAGAGATATTACAATAGATGATACATGTAAAATTGCAGTCTACTCGGTGTGTTGGTTCTAGAGAAGAAGATTTTTAAAGATGAAATTACGATTTTCGCAAAATCCAATATGGCGGCCAAACCACGTGACCGATCAAAATGCCTTTTGCAAACTTGAAAGAGATCACTGTAAGCATGACATGAGTAAAATTCCAGCTTAATCAGTGTTTTGGTTCTGGAGAAGAAGATTTTTAAAGATTAAATTACGATTTTTTGCACAATCCAATATGGCGGCCAAACCACGTGACCAATCGAAACGCTTTTCGCAAACTTGAAAGAGATCACACTGTAGATGACATTTATTAAATTTTAGTTCAATTGGTGAATTTGTTCTGGAGAAGAAGATTTTTAAAGATTAAATTGTGATTTCAAAAAATCCAATATGGCGGCCAAACCACGTGACCGATCGAAATGCCTTTTGCAAACTTAATAGAGATCACTGTAAGGATGACATGAGTAAAATTTTAGCTTAATCGATGTTTTGGTTCTGGAGAAGAAGATTTTAAAGATTAAATGACTATTTTAGAAAATCCAATATGGTGGCCAAGGTCACGTGACCCCATGCAATTTTATTTGCAAATTCTAGAGACCTTAGGTCCTGCTTACTATACAAAAAATTTCAAATCGACTAGACCCCTAGGTCTTCTGGAGAAGCCATTTTTAGGTTTTTGGAAAATCCAATATGGCCACCAGGTCACGTGACCAATCAAAATTTCAAGGTCAGGTGCACGAGTACTAATTGATACCTACTAGCCCTGCAAATTTTAGAAGTTTTCGTTCAGAGCCGTTTTAGAGATCTAGGTCGACAAAGAATCGGCAGAAGAAGAAGAAAAAGAGGAAGAAGAGGAAGTAGTAGAACTTGAGCAATAACAATAGGGTCCCAGCCGGTCGGCTTGGGCCCCTAATTATTGATGCTTTTCAAATGTTAAGTTTGGGATGCATTGTCAGTAGAACAAACGAAACATCACATTTTTACTATCTCACAAATGTTTCATATTTATATTTATGGTTGTTTAGGCTTACACCCGAATTTACAGTATACCAGTATTACTAATCCTAATGTAAATTAGTTAACAGATTTAAAACTGGTGCAGAATATTACAAATAACCAACAAAATAGACGTTTCGTTCATTTTATCTATTTTTTCAAATTTTTGGTACGGTGTTTTAGGTACTTTTGCAGGACACTTCCGCAGACTGTTGACAATTTTTCAGTAAAGCTTTAAAAATGCACCTATACTGCTTACCATTATATCAACAATAAAGATAAAGTTCCTAACCAAAATGGAAACAAGTATGTTGATACACTGGCTTCTGGTCAGAGGTTTGTATTCATTCTCCCATTTTCGAGCATTATCAGCAGAGCCAAATATTGACGTCCCTATCACGACTTTACTGCAGATAAGACCATCGGTATGGCATTACCCTATATTTACGTTAATTGCTTAGTTGATAGTCTGCAATGATAATTTGTCCTTGCTTCAAAAAAGTTGAAATGTTGATCACCAGGGATACCAGTCACCTGACGTTATCTCATGAATTCAAGAAATCGCCAATGCTCAAATTTTAAACGCTAATGATATGTATACAAGATGCAGTTAATATCCTGACATACCTCCGCCCCCTCTTATTGTATCGTAGAACTCTTCGGCAGACCAGGTAAAGTGACCACAAGCTCTGAAATTCCTCGGTGGCTTCTTCATCTCGCTCTCGTCACCTTCTTTGATCATCAGGGCCATTCCTTCAACTTGGTGTATTTCGATGTGACAGTGTACGAACCACCAGCCTAATAAACAAACATGTAATGGTGAGGATAAGAACACCATGCAAGGTGGTGTGTGATTGCGAAAAATATAAAACCTCCAAGGATAGAGAATTCTATGCTAGTAATTAACTGATCGTCATTCAACATCAAGGTATATTCAGTCATGGACGAGGACAAGGTAACTTTATCTGCTGTTTAACGTCAGTTTTGCAATGTTTAAAGCACCAGTAGCTGTATTTTTCTGATCAAGTTCTTGTGCTATTCCTGAAAGCATATCAAAACACAATATGAAGCATATCAATATTGCATGATTACTTGTAAAATGCACTGTTATTGTTAACATTTGCATTCTAGTCAGGACAAGAATTTGCTTCTCAACAATAACAATCAAGTTTACACAGGTTGAGTCATCAAGCTAGATCATGTGTATTTTAACACGCTTTATGGAGAAAACAAGGAACTGTTCACTTTTAGTTAAATAATCATCCAAGGTTACAGCTACCGTCCCCTTCAAAGGTAAAAAATATCATTTTTACAAAAAATGTCGCCCATTGTGATGACTGAACTTTTTAACAGTTTGGTATCGTACAAGCGATGTTTAATCCAGAACACATTCCTAACAAAAATATATTCATAAATTGTAATGTAAGTGAAGTCTCCTCTGTCATCAATCTGTATTGCATAATATCAGTGAACAATATGTGTTTACAGCCGAAAATGGTAACAATTGTAAAAAATAACTTACGACTAACTGCTCATATCTTACAAAAATGTTTATGTGACTAATGATTGCCTGCAATGAGGTGTTGAAGTTACATGAACATACCCGGATTATCTGCCACATATCTGATGACAACATATCCACCAACGGGTACTATGACTGTATCTTTCATTGGAGGGTTTACAAGATTCAAACCAGGGATATTATCTCCTCCCCAGCTGGTGTTACGCCATCCACCAGAGTTACAACGTTCATCCTCTCCACAGTCGATATCTTGGTTGTCACCAGTGTATAACCCATTGGCGTCATATTGGGCGTAACCGGTCTTTAAGACATAGAAATGATGGCCATGGAGATGTACAGGATGAGGCGTTCCTCTTATTCCTTCGCCTGAAAGTGATAGAAATATAAACGGGTCTGTCATGATTAGTCACAAATGGAAGATATCAACTCCCTGTGACAGTTGCATCCTCTTCATGGACTTCATCAGAAGAAATGAGGTTGATCCCTGTTTCCATACCAATTATCCCTCACGACGATCCGGTGCATTAAATTATTGACAGCAAGTAAACTGAAAAAGAAGAGCCCACCGTAGAACTATTGGTGACTCCCTTCCACAGGTTTACGTACCTGGGTATTGGACCATGTTGTAGAGGGTGATCTGAACCACTTTGCCAGTCTTGATTTCAATGAAATGAGTACAACTACAGTGTCGTTCTGAACACTCTGCCTCGTTACACACCGTCATATAGTCCTCATATTTTCCACCAGGAAGTGTCTTTTGAAAGAATAGAAATGAAATTGCCATTATAATGTTTTTTACCACAAAAAGAGTGTCTTGCATATATATAAATTCTTAATGTGAATACAGTTACCAACCCTAGACAGAATTGCACGACATTAGTAATTGCACTTTGGCATGAGAGAAACTGCTAATAGATACCGTCCAGTCTATGCTGGGTGTAAAAATATTGACATCACAATGCAAGGTTTGTTTCTAGTAGAAGAAGCCCCTTCTCAAGGCAGTAATAAGTCTGAATAATGACATGCTATTGAACCTTCCATACAAAGATTTTATGTATCATGCTAGTCAGAACCAAAGGTAGTAAGACATCGTGTTACATTGGCTATAAAATCTCTATCCAAGTGCTTAGCACGGCGATTCGATCAATACAAAAATTATATCCTACTGTACATTGTTGAACCAGAAATAGAAACAAAAGAAATGCTAAAGCGCGCACCATGGGCGGCGTTGACGGTGGGATGAAACGTCTCCCGTTAACAGAAGACCGCCTTGAAATGGTCCCCGCAAAGTGAAAGTTAATGAAGATTTCTTCGGCATTACTGTCGTCGACGTTCGGGATCGTTGGAGGCGGGGGTTGACTAGCTGCTGCTTTGACATTTGAAATTGGTATACAGTCTATATTTTTGCCCGGTGGAAAGTACCTGGTAAAGACAGAATGTGATTTAAATGATTACAGAGCAAGTGAAGGAAGAAGACCGCAGTACATAAAGGGACAGAGTCGAGTCAGATGTGCTATGCCAAAGATGACAATTTAAAGTCTGTGCAACTGCCTACGCCTACATGACCCTGGGTGCCAAACACATGGACGGCATTGTCCTCTTTTACTGGAACTGGCAAAAGATATGGTAATTAATCATGTTCATGACTGTACATATTTTTACAAGAAACTGTCGGATGTTTTTCTCTAAGTTTTCCAGATTCTCTGATATCGATAGAAAAGCTGTTCCGGCGAGATTGAAAAGAATATGCGACAACTCAGTGGTGTTGATGGTGACTATTGGAACATTGTCATGTTTCTATATCTTTTAGTCTCTACATAATAAGCGAATACCATAAAAGTTCAAGTCCAGCAAGGTCAGCAAGGTCATTACACATTCTATGCCAACTTTCATCACAACAATAATCAACTATGGTGCATTATTGGAGATCCTTTCAAAGAAAGCGCACAATTTAGTCATTATTTTCCCCAATATCCTTAGCTAGCAGTGCCTCAGAGTTGTTCGAACTTATTTCATTCAAAGATGATATTAGTCAATAAACACTGACGTACATATGAATCGCATTTCTTTATTCGATATGATCAATTAGCCCAATTCGACCTCCATCTGATATTGTTTCATATTTAAACTGATTGCTCAGATATTTCTCTATCGATTTGTCCCACTTTTAGTACAAAGTTAATAAACATTACCATGATGTACGCATGCAAATTAGTCTGTTTTGCGCCGCAGTCTGAAATGACTTGCAAGCACAAGGGAATGGAACAGAAATGCAAGGTCTCATTGTCGTCGCATGACCATTTATTGCAATTTCTCATATCAAAAGTAACAACTAATACAAATCTGAATTACGTTCGTTCAAACTGACCACACGGGAATAACGCACAAATACCTGTAGATGTGTGAAAATCATTCTACGATGCAGTTCAATATGATCCTCAGAAACTATCTTGTTTCGAGCTTCTACAAACCTTGTAATGCAATGATTCTTTGCATGACTATAGGTAAATGTCCACACTGCATCACCTCTCCTTAATAAACGAGCAATTACTTTACAGCTATGTTTGCTAAAGAGGACACAATCACGTACATTCACATCTATTTTCACCTGTAATGTTAGTCCCTGATTTCAGATGGTGACCTTAAAGGCTAATCGTCATCGGCCACATGATGAAGTTTGCGGTCGCAAAATTTGAAAATTAATGAAGTTTACGACTGGTCAACGGAGACTTCACAAAAACTAGTATCTTCCTCGGGTTGCAAGTATCCGGACTTACTTTATTTTGTGAAAAGTAGGTTCATCACTGTAAACTTTGCTTCTTTTGAAGGTGATGGAAGGTCAAGCAAAACATTTTGTCGGTTATTCAAGGGCCATGGTATTTAGGATAGGCTGCGTACCTATTGATATTGTCAGAGAATAACGATGTACTACGGAACATAAATATATCTACAATTTGGTAGTTTTCATGAGATATGTAAAATGAAATAGTGTAAATGTAGTGTTGGCGAAGCTTATTCCTTACCCGAAGGGACAATTCAGAGCAACACAATGGCTAGTTTGAGTACATTGAGTTGGCGTGGTCGTCGGCCAGCTTCCCGCAGGTGCTGCTTCATAGTGTAAGATAGCTTCTACATGTCCTGGATACACAGTATTCTAAATGTGTGCAAAGAACAAAACTTCTTAAGTTAACGCGATAAAACTTGCGCTGAATCTTTGCTAGAACTAGAGCTATTGACATATTTCGAGGAAACTGGAGAGGTTTTAGGCATGAAGGAGATAATACGGGTTGCCTGCTTTCTTTCATACTTTGTGAGCATTTAATTTTGTTAAACATATTAAAACAAGTCCTCAAAAGTTGTAGAATAATAATTCATTAAACAGTGTTAAACATAAGAGGTTTTAAAATCCATTATGTCCCCAGGGGTCATTTTGAGTATTCTGAACTTAAATATTCGGTTAAGATCCACAAATATTTAAAAAGTCATTCTTCGTATTCAAATTACTTTGTTTTGTTTCCTTTGGTTTGGTTTGGTTAGGTGTAATTGACTTTGGTTGAAGGCTATGACATCGTGCAGTGTATCAAATTTGTATGGAAGGCTAAATGCTTCTTGGGACACAACTAGGGTCTGAGATGCATTTGATGGAGAGTTTAGGTCAACGAAAATGTTGCCTTCCGTGACCTCTCTTAAAACCATTTCGAATAAAGATTGTTCTTAACATTAAAAGAAAGGAGTAAAATACAATCAACTCAGAAACTGCGTTGTGCTCCTGTTTGACATTCCCTTAAACATACATTGGTCGTACCTTATAATAATGCCCTATATGTTTTCCTTGTCAATGAAATAAGATTCTTGTCCTAACCCAGTATACTAAATGCCTAGTGATCAATTTGTCAAGATAGCCTGTATGTGTGAAATGTTTCAATATTACCATTAACAAATGAAGTTAAATGTGGACGAGAATTCATATTTTTCAGAAAAATGTACATTAACACGATTGGAACTAATTTGGGATGATTGGATGGTGAACTAATGTCGGTTTAATCTGCAAATGTAAACTCATCTGCTTTTCTTTTTAAGTTATACACTTGTTTTATGAGTAATTTGTAATATTGCAACATTCAGCTATAGGACACCTAACACTTCTGAGAAATTTGAAAAATATGAATATCCAATTATCCCAAATTAGTTCCAATCGTGTTCATTGTACATATAATTGCGTTGTATATGTCTAGTTGATAAACTGTGTTTAGAAGAAGGCTAAGAAACAATATATTCGAAAAAAATTGCAAAAAGTCATTACTTACACCATTGATGTCAGCCGTTTCAAGGGTTGTGGCACGAATCCAGAAGTTGTCGGCAAGTTCATTGGTCTCGATGTAGAAATCAAATCTTTCACCGGAGTTTATGATGAGCTCATCCGCAATAACCGTGCGGACCCTATTACCATCAGTAGCGATCACATGAAGTTTGTGCTTGTCGATAGACACTCTGAAGGCGTAGATCATAGCAGCGTTGATGACACGGAAACGATATGATAATGGTCGTTTGACGGTGAATATTTCCATGGGTATCAGATTGTTATCAATGACGTCTCGTCTTGGACTTCTCTCATATGGATAAAATAAACCTAAGTTGGAAAGTATCAACATTGCAAAACCAAATTATCGACTTCTAAGAACGGAAATGAAATGTTTTAGAAAAAACTTAAAACAAGCGACCTAGTGGCCGATATAAACCCGCTGTGTTATGTATAGACGTTGTGTTATGTAAAGAATATTTATTTGTGACGCATGTGGCGATGAAGAAGGTGGCAATCTTTGATAGCTCATTTCAGTGGCCTAACAAAAAATGGCAAAAATATCTGCAAAAATACATAATTGAAGATATCATCATTATTTCAATATATCACATTTAGTTCATCTGTAGGAACCTTGTATACCAAATATCAAAGCTATCAGACAAGTAGTTTTTGAGAAACACAATTTTGACCAAAACTTGCAAAAACTGACCCAAAATTGCAAATTGTAGATTTCATCGTAATTTGAAGATATCACATTTTGCTTGTCCCCATAATCTGTACACAAAATATCAAAGCTGTCAGACAAGCGGTTTTGGTGAAATAAATTTTTAACCAAAAATGTCAAAACTTGCCTTAAAAATACAAATTTGCATATGTCTGTGCATATAAACAAAACTTGAAATAGGTCATCCCTTGGGACTTATATACCTAATATCAAATCTATCTGGCCTGTAGTTTTGAAGAAGATTTTAAAAGTTTTTTGAACAAAAATGACAAAAATTAGCTTAAAAATACAAATTTTGCAAATTTCACCGCGATTTGAACAAACTAAAGTGAGGTCATCCCAAGTGAACTGCATATTAAATTTCAAAGCAATCGGACTTGCAGTTTTAGAGGAAAGGCAATTGTTGACGGACGACGGACATACACGACGGACGACGATGGAAAATCAGCCTATTTGATAAGCTCCGCTAAAAAGTTCGCCTCGTTGAAGAGTTCTCGTTTCGATTTGTACTTAGCAGCTAGAATGTCGACTGGCTATGCAGCAGTTCTGCGAGCATATGAATCTACTTTGCAATAAAATGATGTTTTATCAAATCAAAATGAAGTTTATGTTCAAATTTATCAATCTCAATGATCACTTTCATTACTACATGCACAATTATTATTAGAGATAATAATAAAAACACCCCATACCGAAAAGAGAATCGGTTATCATAACAAACTTATTAATAATGTTGACCAAGTTTTTAAACCATGTCATTTCAACATTACCTTTGCCATTTATCAAGCCGGACCTAAAAGGGGTAACACCAATTTCAGTACCGTCAGACTGCTTTGTTTGATAAAAACAAGACGACGTTGTACTGTACCCAGGATAAAATCTGCATTTAAAAATAAGAATGGTCAAAAACTTTAAGACTCTTTCTCTGCTCGTGTCTCCGGTGTAAGAGATAAGCAGACATACAGACAAGCAGACAGACAGACAGAAGATAGGGGTCACAGGCAAAGATATAAACAAAAACACCAGAGATAATTGCAATTTTGAAAATGTAATATCTCATTTTTTCACTTTTGGCAATGATTGCGAGCTGTATGAGAATCACATCACTAAAGGTCTCATGTTTGAATTGTCTTCTGTTTGTATGGGTCTCACAAGAGCATGGGGCTATAAAAATATCGCTTGTGGTTGCCCAGGGTATATCTACCTTTGCATTTCCCACAATATACGATTGTTTATATCTAGGGAAGTGTCTCTCATCCAGTCATGGAGAATCATTATGAATTCGCCTTCATAGTCTGGATCTGTAGTCTCCTCAACCTGTCAAAATAAAAATCGACGATTATTAGCTTCTTCCACATCATCATCATCACTAGTATTGTCGACGTCATCATCATCATCATCATCATCATCATCATCATCATCATCATCATCTTTTCATGCAGAGTTACAGTTATATACCTTCATTGCAGATGAGGCTATTTCAAAACAAAAGTAAACTACCAAATTCCCTCTGACACCTTACTTCTAACTATACTTCACCTCCACAGTCTCTTCAGGCGGTAACACAATCAATGCTCCATACAATCCATCCGTTCTCTGTGTTCCGAGATGGGAGTGGTACCAATGTGTTCCGGGAGGTGTAGCCAGAAACCTAGAAGGAAAGTCACATACAAGAAACAAAAAGGTGTGACCTTTTTGATAAAGGAGTACCTTATGAACACATGCACAAATTCGTTATCTTAACTCAAGTAAATGTACATTTTCGTAAAACTAAGGTAAGAACTCTATCACGTTACAAAAATGTGATGGTTACCTGTAAGTAAATGTTTCTCCAGGGTTTATAGGGCAATGTGACACACCAGCCACTCCATCCATCCAAGGTGTATTACGTTGTACCATTCCATGCCAGTGAATTGTGATGCCTTCCATTATAAGATCATTGGTCACGTGCACAACCACCTTTGAAAATGAATTACATTACCCTGCACCTTTTAGCTGACAGTGCAATTAGTATTCCTTCACATTTTAGTGTATTGATCGTTATTTATAATCACATCTATGTTTATCAAAGTGTTAATAATATATGTCTATCACATGATGGTTCCTATCATTACATCCAGTGAGTCGATCGAATTACGCAGAAAAAGAGCTAAAAGAAGTGTTATTTAAGTCCATATGAAGGCCACTTTCAGACTTGAATAATCTTCATAGCAATACCCATTATAGAATGTATACATTAGAATGAAACAAAAAGAAACTCGATGACGTGTCTATCGTATGCAGTCGGTAGCATATAATACCTGCCAATAACCTGAAATGTTTTAATACTGAAGTATTGATAATCGGAAAATAAAGATGAAATGTTTTTGACTCACAAAATAGCTATAACATTGTTCAGAAACAAAAATAAACAGTAACATCATTTTAATTGTTATTACTGACAATGTAATTGGTCATTTTGTGCAATGCAGGAAAAAAAAATCAAAATCGAGACGTACGTATGCTATAGATGGATAATAGAATTTTATTTCAAATTATGCATAAATGACATGTGAGGGCCGCTATGGCGAGTGTTATGTACTCACTCATTGTTGTGAAATAATTGATGCATTTTGAAAAGTTTTTGATCGTATTTCAGGTAGTGCGCCCTCGACGGACAACAGATAAAAAAGTTAACATGACGCACCTGTGTACCGTTATTGACAATTATTGGTGGACCAGGTAGCTCACCGTTGATAACTATAGCTGATCTGTAAGTTCCATCGGCCGTGATCACTTTATCTTTTTCTGTAAAAATTATTTAAAGAGGCAATCCTGGCAAATTGTGTAGTCAATGAGCAGATATAAGCGACAATCTCCCCCCTTGCGGAACCTTGGCATCAACGTTTTGTTTTGGGGCGCTAAATATGTACGAACTAAATGAATATGCTTTCCATGCGGACACCGGACGTTTAGAGATTAATGACTGTATAAGTAAATGTATTTATTGCATAGAGAAATTCTAGTTGTCTCTGCATGTACTTAGCAGATAATTTGGCCATGTAATACAGCCGCCTTTTCGCACAATAACAATGATCATAAGTATGATAATATGTAGTAAAATACTGACCGACCAGCGGAAAATAAAACACTTGCAAATCGCAGAGGAGACAATCCTGGCAAATTGTGTAGTCCATGAGCAGATATAGGCGATAGTACTGACGAAGGGTTGCACCCGAAATGCCTGTGTGCCTCGTGGGGTCGGGCAAATTGTCACCTGCTCTCGAGCACATAAACCCATGTATTCGAACAATAATATATAGCATTATATCTGCGCCCAAGAAAGAAATAGACCGGAGGTTATTTGTAAAGTAAACTTCAAACACATACACATCCTCTTAAAGGCAGCTGGCGTATTGTTCTAACCGTCTTGGGGTTTATAATTCCGACGTCGAGTTGATAGTGCAGCTTCGAATTTGAATTTCTGTTGTCATTGTACCAGTAATAACCGATCAAACTTGAATTTATGGTAGGCCATGGAATTCTTTGTAAAACATGTTAATGATTAACACAAGATGCATACGATGTAGAGCCAACTGTGTGATACAGAAAGGGTGATGTTTTTTTGTGCTGCTTTGCAGTCATCCTCTGGAAAGTCTGACAGAAAACACACGCCTTCCGAGAACTATCAGCTTTTTTTCGTGGTCCCTTTCCATGAATGGACAAGTGTATGCGATAAACAATTCTGTATGCCATTGGGTAAATATCGTTTTTAAACACCCCTTCATTCCCCGAGGGCGTACACACTGAATACTCCCTAACACTCTTGGTACGATATAATTAATCCATCATAAACTTCTGAAAGATTTATGTTTTGTGGCATGTGCTGCAGGTACGATTGACGATTGAGCCGATATAACTGCTGCCAAATTATTACAGACTTTGCTACACTATGGCGATCGAGTTTCATTAAGAAATTGATTAGAAAAACGAGCAAAATCTCCTAGCCACAATTTTGAAATTTATGTTCACTGTGCTTTTTCAAACTTGAACTTTACCCGGAAATATGATCACGTTAGCCTTTCTTTGAAATGGCAAACGATTTTGATTGTCAAATATCTCGATTAAAACGAAAATACAACCATTTTCAGTAATAGAGCGCGAAGCCACTGGCAAAGTCGACAACATTGTATGTCCCATGCAGACAGTTTGTCTGGGGAAGTTGAAATAAAAAAGATTTGTACATGGACCAGTGCATGGTAATGTTACATTATATCTTAATCTTGAACACAGGGTGCCAATCGTAAACTCTCATTTACAACCCGAGCCTCAGACAGAGCTAGTTTTGCCTTTGTACAAGCAGACTTTTTGTCTGTATCAAGAAGCCTTGTTCAACACCAAAGTGGCCACGGCTACAGCTGAAACTAATTAGTGTAAGCAGTTTTATTGCAGTTCACTGCAGTGGCTTCGCGCTCTATTACTGAAAATGGTTGTAAAGGCCGGCCAGTTAAACATAAGATTTTGTACATAATTGCTGCTGCAACCAAAGTGTGCGTATGTAAATATGCAACTTTAGATGTTGCGACTTAAGCTTACCAAAATCCGACAGTGGGTCTCTCCTATCACATACATCCCTATTTCTTTTGTAAAATGAATCACCATACCGGAATATAGGCAAACCAGACCCTGTAGTCTCACTGTACGTTACCATGGTGTCTCGATGTTCAACTATCCATTTGTATTCACAAATAGTTCCTTGGTCATTGCAGTCACCATTCGGTTGTAACAACTGCCCGGCCGTCATGAAGACGACGCATGGTGATAATAAGAAGATCAAAGCTATCCACGCTGCCATATTCATTCTCAAAGTGAAAGACTAGAATGCGTTCGCACCTCTTCAATGCTTCCAATATCAACCGGGTACGGGTTCTCTTCCCATAATGCCTCATGAATCAATAGAATTCTATCATCAATCATCGTCAATGTAAATATCATGTGTCATGCAATATTTAAATACGGTTACATCCAATAATGCTAAAGACTATAAAACTTATTTTGTTCTCGTACCTATTTAGTAAGTTGTTTCATCGGAGAGCAATCGCATTGTCTTAGAGTCATACAGAAAACATATAACTTTCGTAACGTTTATTAAGAAGTTTCAATGTACTTTAACATTAGCCTTGTATGACTAAACTTGAAAAATTTGACAGCTGTGAGGGCATTTTCGCCCGTTTGGATTTAGGACAAACATACTTGAATACCTTGAAAATTAACGACTAAGTAATGTACATGTCAAATCTCTATTGACACTGATCTTTTGATTGTAGAAGTTTGCGTTGCTTGGCGTCTGTTGTTTCCGTCTCTTTCTGTAAATGTGCTGGATTGAGTCGTTCGAGGTTAGGAATTTTATCTACTGTCTATCTTTCATATGAATTCTGGACTGAATTTGGATGGAAAATCGCACGTAATGTGTTATTAATCCTTGAATACCTAGGTGGTTCACAAACGTACCAAGTTGCACCAATTCATCGGTTTATTTTGTATGTTCTGCCATAAGTGTGTTTATCTGACACAGCTTCAAGTGTTTTCGCCAAGTGCCAAGGCGTTGCCATTCTAAACCCCGCCCTCCCTGTTATCGTTGTCAGACGGAGATGATATTATAATCACCATGTGAGGTCGGCTTGGTCACGCCATTTTAAGTGTAAGGTTGCCGGGTTTTTATAGTAACAGTCTTTCAGCCACGTTTAACCCTTTAACACTAGACAAACCATAAAATATGATTGTGTGTCGCGTGCATGTGTGTAAATTTGATGACTAGAGCCCTACTTCACAAACAGGCAAGGTCGAGAGTTTCCGAATACTTATGCGACTTCTCGAATAATGCTGTAAAAATATTTAAGTACAGTAAACTTTTACGGTGTTGCCAGCACCTTTACGGGACTGGCGAAATCATCTGACAGCATTGTATTAACAGGAAATGATATAACTTAAGATTCAAATCTTCCATTTTTTTAAATGTATTTTCACTTTTGCAAATGATATCTTTTATGTGAGATATCAGTCACAGAGTCAAATATTGCTAACATTCCTGCATTCGAATAGATATATTTATAGAAAAACAGCAACGCGAAAAACCATTGAAGTAGACTATCCGCTATTCGAGTTTTAACTAATTTCGAGCAGTTTACCGTAGCTTAGAACTAAACGGTGCTATAATACTCATGTATATATAATTTCGGTGACAGACTTTGATTGACCCGTATTTTTATTATCTTTTCAGGTCATGACTCAATATTTAACAGTAGAGGTCATGCACCCTAATTTGCATGGACAAGCGAAAGAAGTAAAATTCATTACCTTTGCGTATGTTAAAATACTTTTCCTCGCGTACTTGTCACTAACATCCTACACCGAACTCATGAGTCGAAAATTCCTTTTATGTCTCCCCAAACGAACTGTAAAACGAGCTTTCATTTTGTCGCGTTTAACCTAAACTGCGTAAGTTCATGGTTCAGTGCCTTCCGGAGTGATTTATTTGGTTTGCTTTGAGCTTAAGTGTTTGTTGAGCAACGGCGAGCTTGGTAATTTGACATTTAAAACATTTTTCAATGAAATGAGAATTAAAAACTGTATATTATATGAAAGTTGGAATTTAGCCAGAATGAAACCTTATTCTTGCTTGAACCTGAACACAAATTAAAACCATGGATACATTGAGTACTTTTCGTAGAAATACACTGGACTGGTTTCCAAGGTCGTATTTATACTGTAAGTTTATTCCACGAGTAGCGTGATTGCCCGGTATTGTGACCTAACAACTCCTGAGCAGTGGCCCTGTTCAAACGTATTGGGGTCGTAAGAATATTTTCAGTTGAGTTTTAAGGTAGAAGTTGAAGTTATTTAGTGTAAGTATATCATAAATCTGATGTGCAATATATAAACAAATATCATAACTCTCCATAAGCAGCGACTAAGATTGGTAGACAACAGTAAAAGATACTGCTGATTCTAATCATGCCGGCGCACAGGCTATGTGCGTTTGCGTACTAAATAAATAATTACATATACAAACTTTAAGAACACAAATCTTACTTCAAGAAAACTACACAGGTACCATATGGGCGTGGCCAGCTATGTATCAGGCTTTCTCAACTAGTAGAATTACCGTGGTAGTTTTTGGTTTTGATTTTCTGTGTTTGCTGTGAATAGATCAACTGGGATTATCTGTACATTGAAACTTTGATTTTGTTGAGTGAATGAAGTCATGGGCGCCAAAGCGATATGGTCATGGCATTTGAGCTAGGCAATGCAGCAGGCAGGGAGGCTAAAATCCATGCTTCAACATGTTTACCGGTTACCGATTCCCCAGATGAAGTCTACGTTGATTTATTGATTGACCGATATGCTTCAACGATTCACTGAGACACTAAATCGAGGTCGATACTGGAGTGGATGTCACTGCACTTTGAAAGTGGGTCACTATCGAATCAACATGTTTCTTTCTCAACTCAACTGTGCCCTACCATCTAAATCAGGTTACACTCCAACGTTTTATCAGCTGATTTTCCGGTACAATGCCCTTTGTGACACTTGAACCGAGATTCAGTGAAGTATTCATGTATCGTTCTAGAAATACTATACTACAAACCTATTTCGTAAGCAATTAAGAACTTATAGTTGAAGTCACAGTCATTTCAGTTTCCTTGGCTTATTATGACCTTAATAACCCTTAGTAAATGCCAGTTTTTCGATTTGGCTCGTAAACAATAAGAGTACATAGAGCAAACTAAAATAACGGCAAACCGTTTTTTGTAAACATAAACTCTAGTTTCAAGAGTAATATAAATTGTATAATGTATTTCTCAATTTTTACTGGAAATTTCTTTCAAAAAATGTAGTATCCCGATTGAAATCATCCAACTGTTACCAATTCCTGAAGTTTTTTCAAGCTGAAAAAAGAACTTTATCATTAACTTGTTGCAAGATTTTTAACTTGGAGGAGTTTTATCACGGCAATAACTTAGTAATTAAAAAGCTTACACGTATTGCCCTGTGATATTTAGATGCATTCTACATGGAAACAGCAGAGGTAATTGCATTTTTCTAAATCATGTATCCGATAGATGCTTAAAAATCTTGAAACACTTTTCATCATAAAATTAATTTCGATGTAAATTAAACATGCGTAAATTTAAGTAGACTTCGAAATTAGTGATTATTTCAGTTCAGAAGAATAGTGCTACACTGGTCGGATGAAACTTACTCGATGAGTAACCAGCGTCAAATGTATCAATATTTAGGCGCTCAATATGTAATACTAAGAGGTCAAAAAAGCCTCGAACGCGTTTATTGATACAACATATCAAAATGATTAAACCTGTCGGTGAGGGCGCAGACGGTACTGTCAAAGCCCATCATTTTAGGTCTTGCGTTGCTATTTTGTGCGTTATTTATGTATTGTTATCCCTTTTACACTACAGATGTCTGTAGAGTTACCTTGATTCTACCCTGACGATAATCTCGGACTTTTAATTGAGTTTTAAAAAGGCTTTCTGTTAAACCATACCTCAGGTTTTCTGCTAATTATTGAGAGAATAAAGCAGATTATATCATGGAGATCAAAATCTGCAAGTTGTATGAGTAAAAACAGAATGCAAGTTCAAACTTTTGCACTAAAGAGTTCATGAGCCATAATAGTTGTATTTCTTTTAAATAGGAAACAACAAACAACAAATAAATGAATAAATGCCTATCTTTTGATTCCGCTTGTCAAGAATAAGAGCGCGTAATGCAAACTAAAATTACGGGTTTTTGTTTTTTACTCGAAATTAATTTTTATAAATGTAGTATCGAAATGAAATCGTCCAGCTGTTACCTATTCGTAGAGTTTTCTCAAGCTAAGAAAATATTTTTACCATATTTTATGCTAGATTTTTAACTGGGAGGAATTTTATCGCGACTGTAACATAGTAATTTAAAAAACTACACGCATTGCCCAGTCATATTTAGATTCATTCGTAATGGAAAACAGCAATAATAATTGCATTTTAGTAAACCGTGTAAAACACTTTCATTACAAAATTAAGTTTGATGTTCATTTAAAATGTGTACATTTAAGTAGAATCTGAAGCTAGAGGTAATTTTTGTGTACAGAAATAGTTTTATGCGGGTCGGATGAAAATTACTCGATGGGTAAATCGGCCACTCGTTAAAAGAGTGAATAAAGGATAAAATAGATATGAAATTAAAAAACAAATACAGCAAATTGACAAATACCAACAGGATGTGCAATATGTGACACTCAGACGTCAAGAAAGCCTGGAATGGGTTTATTGGTGCAACATGTCAAAATGATTAAACCTATCGGTGAGGGCGCCAACAGTGCCCTCAAAGCCTGTCATTTTTGGTTTCGACTTGTTGTTTTGTGTGTTATTTAATGTATTGTTATTATCCGTTTTACTTTTTTACATGTTTGTTGATGTGGTACGTGAATCCTTCCTAAGTTGCGCAACCAATTGAGTTCCTGAAAAATGAGAGGTGAGTTTACTCCAAAGTTGTACATCACTTTCCCTAGAAGTGTGCAGTTGCTATGACTACATTTGACCATGCGGTGCCGAAGGTTGACAATCCGATGATTGCTTGAACGGAGGAAAATCTTCGTGGTTTGACCTTGAGCTCTGCACTGTTAATCCATACGTCAAGGATATCTTCGATTAATCCGACTGAATTTGCCGTTGTTAATACAGAAGACAATTTAGACCAAATTAAGGAACATGAAAGTAATCATGGCCTCCAAAAAGCTGGCTGAATTGCATTGCAGATGTCTGTAGAGTTACTGTGATTCTATCTGGATCATTACCTTAAACCTTTAATGTATTTTTTTGAAAATGTTTTCTGTTCAATTATGCCTCTGATTTACAGCTAACTACTAAGAGAAATAATCACGTCATTTTTTACCTGCAGATTTCATGATGGAGATAAAATTGGCAAGTTGTATACGTCAAAACAGAACGCAATTTAAAACTTTGAAACTAAAGATTCGTGAGCAGTAATGGTTGTATTTTTTTTAAATAGGAAACCACACACAGCCTTTGGTTTAGTATGATTTGTGGCCTTTGCTATTGTATTTTACAATTATGCTAACTTTGATACGGACGCATTAAGCTATTAATAGCTTAACAGTAAGAA
Organism: Ptychodera flava; assembly: GCF_041260155.1. Lineage (NCBI taxonomy): Eukaryota > Metazoa > Hemichordata > Enteropneusta > Ptychoderidae > Ptychodera > Ptychodera flava. The sequence continues at coordinate 12,968,632 of NC_091944.1, read as the reverse complement.
ACCATTCAACAAGTACAAATACGTTCTCTAGTACGCCAGCGCTGATAAACTTCAATATAAGACAAGCCCTATCACTGGCAATCACACAGTCAGCATTCACTGATCTAAATAAACTTATTTTTAGGTGAGTACTGAAGGTAGTATGCGCCTCGAAAGAGAAAAACTTAGAAGACTTTTGCTCAAACTTTCCTCAGTGAAACTTTCAATCATTCTCTTACACGATCAACAATAAAAATGGGTTCATGATACAAATTTTGGTACTAAAGAGACACATTACCCAACATTTTCTAATATTCAGGATATTTGAAATTCAAAATGGTCGGCATCCCTGTTATAACTCTGTGGGGGAAAAATAATATTTTCAATTTTCAAAAAACTAAGACTGTGAAAGGTTTCTCGCCCCAAGAGTTTTAAAATGAGCCTTTACAAGCACTTGACCAGGAACGAACTGCGGAAATTGTAGAGTCAGGACACCTGTCCCCGAGACGCATTCTACCTTAATATGCAATCTACCACTTTCTAGAACAGTATTGTTTTTGAATCGGCTTAGTATTATTGACAAACTGAAAAATTAGTTCATCCATCCTCCCTCCTCCCCGGGCGCCAAAATTTTCTTGTGGCAGTCAAATGAGAGAACGGGGTATTGTTTAGCGCGTAGACGGAATCACACTGTTCTTATAGTAAATGCAACTCAAAATCAGTCTCTGATTATAAGTATATGAATGTTGCATTTCGAAATGGCACAATAGTCTGAGATGGAGCCTAACTGGACTATTCATTTGTATTTGTATGACATGGGCGAAACGCTGAGTCTGAAATGGCAGCAGTACAAACAAAATCATGCATATCCATTAGTAGTTAAGAATATGATTTATCACTGAAATATATGTTTACTGATATGCATTTGTTTAAGGTATACAGTCACCTCTAATCTAAATATGCCCATATATGGTCAAAGGGGCGTTCCTTGGTATTCAAATCCAAATGTGAGGGCGCTGTTTTTAAAAAGCGGCCACCCGCTTAAAATCTGTGATTGGTTAGATTTTCTCTGTCCATGGTAACTGTGGCAAAATTGGAACAGGTGACAGTATACCTTTAAAGTCCTGATTACAGCTGTATTTTGCCACTTCCTTGTACCCTGAGAACTATTCACTAGTACGTACACAATGTCTTGTTCTATGGTAGGCCAATTTTTCACTACAAGTCACATGCTTCTGCATGTAAATATATCACAGAAAGACTTCAGTACTTTGTTTTCGATCATAACTGTATGCGTATTTGTGTCTATTGTTAGATAGTCTGTTTTTAGACATTAAGTTTATTTGTTGACGTGACCTCATCTTTTGACATTGTCACCGTAGCATGCTTTAATAGTGGTATAGTTTATTTTTGGTGCTACTTATAAAAACAGACAGCATATCTGTGGTCTGACTGAATTCGGGCAGCTGCAATTTCTCCTTCACCCCACATAAACTTTTCAAAATGCAGAAGAGCGTTCACAGGTTCACTACAATCAGGAATTTGAAAGTAAACTAAGGTATATTGATGTCCACCTGTCATTAATGCTTTCGCGTACATATACACCTTGTTTCATGTACAAGCGCTATCAAAGCTGGATGACTAGTAATATTGAATTTTCTGAAGGACTTATAACATATGGAGAAACAAGAAATGTATTATTGCAGGACACATGTGTTTATGGTCATAATTGTATGAAGTGCAAAATTGTATACATTGGATCAAGAACAAGGGTATTCTATTTCTTGAATCTCAATTCGCCTGATGTTCAGCGACAAGAAACACTACTGGCTGTGCAGACGTGTTTGTTTAGTTAGACATGCAAATTCTAGGAACAGCATGCTTGTCAACCTTGTTGACTCCAGGTAACTGCGTTTGAAAGAGAACAGAACTACTTACTACGAAATCTGTCTGAATTCATAACCATAAGTGCTGAGGAGCAGTTTTGGTTTCATCATCATTTGAATTGTATTGGGGTTAAACGAAAGTATTTATACAGGTAACTGTTAATGTTAAAGATGATAGACGTTTTTCAAGTACATGTCTTGACTTGCATGTGCATATAGGAATATACGGCATCAACGCTGGATGTAATAATACCATTAATGGCTTTTTTTTTAATGATGTATGCTATAATTGGACATCACTTGATATCACAGTCCGGAACATTGCAGGACTCTACCATGCGAACGTTAACCAACGCCGTAAATGCTTTAATACGTTTTTGAGGCTTTCGGTGTCAGTGGTTTTTGGTGGGCTGGCTGAAAAAAACTGTTGTTTTATTGAACGGAATCAGAAATAATGAATCTTAAATGTTTTCAGGATGAAAGGGATACAAAAAAAAAGATCCCGTCATTCCTTGGCGGAAGTGGCCGAGAAAACAGCTGAGAGAATAGTCAACTTCTGTTCCTGCGAGAGTATCAAGAAAAATCCAGTGGTGAACCTTGAAATGAACCAGACATGGATTGTTCAGTTAATCCACTTATACTAAAGGTGAGAAACTGAGAATAATTCAAAACTCAATAAAAGGCGGTTGCAGAATTCCGCTTTCAAACTGGAGGGCTAAGATGATACAATTTGAATAGTCCAACTGTGGTTCCCTGGATTCTAATCAGTTCTGGAACTTACCAAATATAGTTAATTTAGATTTTTACTATATGAAGTAAATTTTTTATCAAAATTAGCTCTGACCTCAGCTATGGCCTTGAACTAGGTTGTTGCTAAGCAACCAGCACTGCCGAATACAGCGCCTCACCAAAACGCTTTTTTTTTCCTTTGATTTCTATCACAAAATTAATTTAATAGTTTCTTTATACCTACGGCTTGCCTCGTCTATTCGGAAACTGGCGAGTATTATTAGTAAGATACCTTGAGCCATATTGGTGACTGCTACCCTATACTCATAGTGACAGTGCATCAACTTTGCCGAATAAAACATTAGGGATGTCTGTCTTAATAGAACCACCTTACACACCGTGAATGTAATAGTCATTAAAGGAAATACGTTTTTTACGAGTCTCAGGGAAACTGACTTTCGACACATCCAGGTGCTACACATTTCTGTGTGGCTGACCTTTCCAAATTTTAAATCGAATGGTAATTTTCAATAAATATACACGGACTGAATGTAAAAGAAATTTTGCTATAAAAATATTACTCATCCAGAGATGTGCTATTTCAAATGACACGAGTCGAACACTGCCATAGGCACTAATCCCAGCAGAGCAATCGATGATACAACTTATCAGATGAGTAACTTTCCGTCACTCCGTCAGCATTTTACGTCGTCCACAAACTTAAAATACTTATAACAACTTTCGAAAGTATTGCCAAATTGCTTTTATAGTTGATTTATAATTTTTCTGTATGTCCATAAGCTTATTCATGGTCACTTTAAAATTGTACATATGCGTACAATAGTGTATGATTTGGTTCGTAACTTCGTAGAAATGACCTCACTCATATTTATTACAATGATTAAACAACTTGAACATATTTGTTTTTCATCATTCTTGATCAAAACAGTTTCCTGAAATCACTTGGTCTGTAGCCTTTTTAGTCTCAAAAATGGTAAAAAGGCAATAACGTTCCCTTTGTACCAAACCCATTGCTACAACAACCATAACAACCATAACTATCTCAATTGTTCGGTCACTCAATCACATGAGAAGAATTACACCCAGAATGCAAAGGCGACTATAATAACTTTTATTTGTCTGTTTGTATGGTACTAGAAGTGTTCTCCATCTCTAGGTTTCTGACCTCGCGTTTACATTCCAAAATTACTTCTTAAAGTCCATCTGACAGGTAGCGTTCATGTCAGACATTAATTATTTTAAAACTTTGGCAGTTTAATGACACGTGATTAAAGTAGGTAGTCAATGTTTGCATTCTCGTATGACGAATCCTGTTACTTTAAATCACCCTTGTAAACTGCAATATTTAAAACTGCACAGTACATCATGCCATGGTATCCTTTTTTGGACAGATTTCCATTGCATTACGTCCCTTTTTCTCTCTCGATGACGAAATGACCTCTTATATATTACTATTCAAATTGTAGGTCAGTGTTTCCCAGTCGCTCTTTATGATACTTAAATCTGTTCATTTTGAGAAACGGTGACAGTTATTTTTCCAGTCTCCAACAATAGCTATGGGTAAAAAGAGGTTATATTGTGTTCTGCCCTCAAACTTTCAGACATATCATTCTTGTGAACATTGATTCCTAACTGATGTTTCGCTTGAAAAAATATTTTGTAGAAAAAAAATCATGTGCTCCTTGTTTATTTCAGTCATTCAAATGTAGCATGTATGAAGCAAGTGATTATCCTAAACTGATCACGTGATAAAATGAACGCGAATCAGATTGACTTTTCCTTATGTACAGCCGTGTCCTCCTCTCGCTCGTGCCAGCTCCATGATGTGATGGAGTGACAAGCTAAAGTCTACAATTTCGGTATGGTATCCATAGATATACAGTATTGGCGATTAAAGTCAATGTTTCTATATGTAATTATGAGTCATTTTATAAAGTGACCTACGCTACGAATTAGGAACAAATGCTTTGCATAGATATTCTGCATTGGCATGTGCCCGTTGCGAGGTTTGATTTTGCCGTGTATATGTACCTGTCGAGCATGCTTCAACTTCCATATGGACTTCATTGACCATGATGAAAATTAAACACGCGTTTTAGTTTCCGAATTGGAGATATTCTTTTACTGAAATCAGATAATTACTGATAATGTTTCATTCATCATTCTTCTTTCAGTGATGTTTTACGACATGTGTATAAAACACAAGCAAAGATCAAAACAGCATGGCGCTACGTAGGTGGGTTTCAACGTGTACGTCCTGTCAAAGTCAGAGTTACATTTGTGATACAGGATTTCGAAAAGGATTGTTAAATTTGGAGTTTTGACCACAGAATGTTAAAAAAGACTAATTATTGTGTGTACGCTACGTGTTGGATCTTTCCTGTGAATGTAATGGAGTTTGTGATATTTTTCCACTCGCCAGAATTCCTATCGGAAATAGTAAAGAGTAACTGTATGTTGACTTATCAAATTTAAAGGATGTGGTTATCCAAATATATGCAAATAAATATGTAAATTTTCTTTGTGTGCAGGCAGGCTTTAGCGGGACGGGTTGGCCGAATCTTTTCTGTTGCCCACAATTGAGTGGCCGTATACAGGCGTAGCAAAGTACACTTCGACAAGTTGAAAACATGGCGGAACAGCAAGAATACGATGATGTTGGTAGCGATACATGTGATGACTTTCCTTATAAAGTGCCCGGGCAGTACTTTTACAATGGCGTTTTGTTCAACCAAAATATTAGAAGGAGTGTACTTGAGTCGCGCGATTCAATCGAATGCCGGGAGGATGATGTGTTCGTCGTTACCTATCCGAAATCAGGTAAAACTGCTCGTTTACAGAGAATGTAGTAATGTTCAGAGGGATTTAAGGTCAGGGCCGGTGAAAGGGGACACACGGTGCCGGAAACAAACACGTGTAGGCTTTACCGCACTCACTGCAATTTTTTATAGTGCTTTTGATAAATACATCACTCCAAGAGTCATTGCTTGGTCAGCAACCCACCGTATCTCCGCATACATTTCACAATCACTTGAAATGAAAGTTTCGGATATCTAAGCTGAAATTGAATGGCAGTTCTGCAGTCTTAATAAAAGGACTACGCGAGCTGCATAAAGTCAAGGTGTAGGGTGTATTTTCCCCGAAAGGACTCTTAGCTTTACAGTCTGATTTATATATTTAGAACGTACAATTCGTAGATGGTGTTAAAATTTGACAAATAATATTTGTTTTGGTGACATTTTGAAACCAACTAAGAGCGATTGTTTAACAGCGTAGATTTGTAGCTAATGTGTAGCTTTTCTGATATACAAAGATTACATAGTTCGCTTATGTTAGAATAACTCAAGGCTTTGCGCATCAAGTTCTTCTAGCATAAGCAAGCGATGTAATCTCATTAAACCTCGTGTCATACAGTCAACTTCCAACATCATACAGGTACCACGTGGATCCTTGAAATGACGAATTTCATTCTGTATCCAGAACAATTGGATGTCGGAACTGACAGTCAAGCAAAACGTGTACCATTTCTTGAATATTATTTCAGAGAAAGTGGCAGGTAGGTTGAAAGAAGTGCGAATACTGTGACGAACATATGACAAATAAAAATATATGGTTGACTGAGCCACGAAAGTTATATCCAACAATAATTTTATAATTGAAAGATAAATTAGTGCCAAGAAAAAGGAGTGAGAAAAGACATAGTCACCTGACTCATTTTTAAGATACAAACTGATAAAGCAATAGTCCTAAAAGAATGAGCATCCCCCTTTTAAGATTTTGTAAGTTAATGATGAATGACGAATCATAATTTTGAGATTAGTAAATTACCCTGTAAGGCGTTGGGCTAAGAAGAACACGCAATCCACGTTGAAGAACGATGTTTCAGTAGTCTTTAATTTGTTACTGTTAATGAAACATTTACATTTCAATTCAATTATTTTGTTTGCCTGCAATTTGTACCAGGTAGAATCCAGACCAATCATATTTATTTAACTACAAAAACGAACTTAGTAATATTGCATATTGGTCTGTTTCACCATTCTGATTGGAAATGTCGTTTTGAGTCAACTCAATACAGGTTTCGAATTTATTTTTCACGTTCCTTTGGATGCTGTAATTGCATGTTTGGTCCAAATAGTTATAGAACTATATTTAAATCATCCATACTCTTAAAGATATGTAAAGGTAACTGCTTGGTAAAACCCAAGGTACTTGCCGCAAAAGGTCACATGTTCAATCATTGATTGCAATAGAATTGAAGCATACTTCGTCGACACGACGTTTTGGTATCTTTTCAGTATTGACCATATTGAAAACATGAAGAGAATGGCGTCTCCAAGAATCATTAAATCTCATCTTCAAGCGCAGTTGTTTCCAACTCAAGCCTTCACTAAGAAAAGTAGGGTAAGTGGTGTCCGTGTGCAGTAGTTTTTTTACTCTGGAACATTCAAATAACATTGTTTCTTCCATTATGCATGATAGCTTACAGTGAATTTAAAAATAGCTTGGATTTACAACGTGCTGGGGTGATAAAAAAACGTTTCCGGCGATAGAAAATGACGTCATCTACATTCATTGCAAACGTTTCCCTTCGATAAATTTTTGCAACAATGTAACCCAATATGAGGTTCACTGTGCCACAGTCAATATCGTCAGTGTCGCCGCGCTCCAATCGAAAACTCATCATACACTGACTGTTTGAAAGTTCTTTTATTTTCTTTACGACATTTCCCTGTCAATGAAACTGCACAGAACGCTAACGCTAGGTTTTTTCTCGATGTAGTGTGTACGGGTCGATACAACGATGGTATTGCCTCCACTGAATGTGTTCTGTATGTGAGAACAGTGGACAACGTATTGAACTGTTGCAAAATCTATTAAAGGAGAACGTTTGCGATGAATGCAGTTGGTGTTATTTTCTATCACAAGAAACGTTTTTTCTAATCACCCAAGCACGTTGTAATTCCAAGCTACTTTGAAATTCACCATAAGTTAAGGTAACATCTTTATTCAGTGATTCCCGACCATCGGCCAAATACACTTTCACATAACAGTGAAGGAAAGTACATAAAATGACAGGTAAATAGTATAAACACTTACCCACGTTCTCGGTACTGTTACCTATCTTTTTTCTTAATTTCATAGCATGGAATATATATGCTGCTATACATTTAATTATATTTGGATCAATTGATTTCATCAGAGAGCGATAAATTTTCTCTCGATCAGAGGATTACAATGATATTGGGAAATACAATGCACCATTAAAGTATCGAAAAAGTTGCATAGTAAAACAAAGTGGCATGCGTTTTCAACCTCCTCCCTATCGCATAACAAACATATTCGTTCAATCATGTACATCGGGTTTCGTTTTTACTTTTCTCTCTGTTGCAATTCTTAACTGATGAGGAGAGCATCTTAGACAAAAAGTGAAAGTTGTTTCTTTCTCCAAGAGCTTTACAATGAACCCCCACAAGTAGTGGATCAGAAAAGAATTTTTTCATGATTTAATGGTTGTCATAACCCTGGTGAGTAAAAAAGTAACATCACCATTTTTGTTCATAAAATTTGTCTTGTAAAAACGAAATGGACTGATATCAATTTTTTAACAATAATGGTACAATTTCTAAAGTTAATTAGCATCAATCCTAGGAATAAATTAATTATTGATAAGTGGAAACAGTTGGTATTCATTATCACGCTGATTAAAAAGCTACAACCAATTCCCTGACAAACCATCCCTCAGCATTTCCCATTTCTACGAAATAAGTGTCCTGACATTTTTTTCTGACAATAAAAAGTGTTTGTAATCATTTATCATGTTTTTCCACTTCCAGAGGATACCGTTGATATCTTTTACAATTTTTACAATTTTTCCTCAGATAATTTACGTGGGACGAAATCCCAAAGATAACGCAGTTTCTTACTACTATTTCTACAAAAGTTTTGCCGGTATGGGGTATTACAAGGGGTCATGGGATACATTCCTTCAAATGTACCTAAAAGATCATGGTAAGTTTGTACGACACTGAAGCAACCTTAGCAATCTCTGAAAGCCGTCTTTTTTCATAAATAATCTTGCTTTTGTTTAGACAATTCTAAGTGAGCATTTATTATTTTCTTATAGAATGCATTACACGATCCAACAAAGGCAAATTCTGTATACTAAATGTTTTTAACGACTACTCCATATAGAACACGTTGTCTTATTATTTTCTTATAGAATGCATTAACCGATCCAACAAAGGCAAATTCTGTATACTAAATGTTTTTAACGACTACTCCATGTAGAACACGTTGTCTTATTTACAATATAGTTAATATGCTTGGTTTTGTAGCACTTTTGTATGGACTATTTGTGTGTATTACTCGGATTAAATATAGCGTTTAACGATTATTATCAAGCAATAAATACGAGTAGAAGAGTTGCCTTATTTACAGCAACGATAATATGTTGGGTTTTTGTAGCACTTATAAATAGACTATTCCTGTGTGATGTTTAAATTAGAGTTAATATGTTTGGTTTTTGTAGCACTTTTGTATGGACAATGCTTGTGTATAACTGAAATTAAATATAGCGTTTAATGATTATTTTCAAGCAATAAGTACGAGTGCAAGGGTTGGCTTCTTTATGTATAGATCACGTTTGGTTTTTGTATCACTTATAAATAAGCTATTCCTGTGTGATACTAAGATTAAATATAGGGATAAATTACCGTGAAACAATGAACTGCTAAGTAGACGAAGTCTGCATCTTACAAAGGGAATCTACTAAATTTTTTATGTGACGAAGGAAATTAATATATATATATATATATATATATATATATATATATATATATATATATATATATATTATATATATATAAGAAAAGATCTTCTGGTACGTAACAAACCGAGAAGGGTCACTCTTCCTGCTAAGATGGCTCACCAATGCAATGCCATCAGATGTGTCAACTGAAGGGTAAGCAGTGCTCAATACCTGTTTGGCAGAAAGAAAAAGTTGATGACAAGTTGAAATCAGGACTTGTATGCTACTCAGAGTTTCACGCTACATGTACCCTATAGAAATTATTAGATAATCATTCATTCGTCCGATGTTCTACAGAGGGCGCATGTCGAACGAAAAACTCTGAGCAACATCGAAAATCTCATTTCAACTAGTCATCTATATGTATAACTATATAACGATAGATAGATAGATAGATAGATAGATAGATAGATAGATAGATAGATAGATGATATAGATAGATAGATAGATAGATAGATAGATAGATAGATAGATAGATAGATAGATAGATAGATAGATAGATAGATATAGATAGATAGATAGATAGATAGATAGATAGATAGATAGATAGATAGATAGATAGATAGATAGATAGATAGATAGATAGATAGATAGTACAATGACTTAATAAATTAATAAATTAGTCATTATAGATAGATAGATAGTACAATGACTTAATAAATTAATAAATTAGTCATTTAATTTACTAAGTATTAATTTATTATAAAAATATATATTTATATATGAATCCGTTATTATTATTTATTCATTAGTATATTTATTCTTTCCATTCGAATACTTGTGATACTTACTTATTAAATATCTGTTACTCATTTATTCATTTTATTTAGTCGTTTGGGGCGGCTGGTCTCACCATTGCCTTGGCTGGTGGAAACACAGTCATGAAGCCAATGTCTTGTATCTCAAGTATGAAGATGTGAAAAAGGTTGTATATATGATCAAAGAAAAATAATATAAATATCCAATAAAGAAATGCTAAGATTAAGGCTGTTTACGCCTCGAAAATGAGATGCTTACAGTAGTTTGCTTTGAAGCATTGGCATTACGCGAAGTAGACATATTGTCTAAATTGAGGTTTTGCCAACACTGTCAGGTGTAATTATAATTCCTGTCGATCACAGAGAAATAAACTCTGCCAAAGTTGAAACTTTGTCTTGCAGCAGGTCAGATGTAGTCAAAACAACAACTCCTGAAAGCAGTGATAAGACTTGGACAGTTCTAGGACATATGTGGTGGTGGTGTTTAGACTACGTCTGCTAGACAATGTTTAAACTTTTGCAGAGTTGATTTCTTTATGATCGACTCATATTGCCGCTTAGCTGTTAATAGTAGCACCCGATAGTGTTGGCAACACCTCAATGTTGACAGTATGTCTAGTTCGTCTAATGACAATGCTTCAAAGCAAACCACTGTAAGCTTTTACTCAAACTTTACTTTGACAAACTATCAGCTATGCTTTTCAAAATTAAGAATAATATAAGGCATTAACGTGCAAATTTAGCTACAAGAGAAACAAGTTGCCAAATATTTACGCGATATTTCAAACTTTAAGAGGCCGCCATTCCTCTCTAATGTCATAATCTTCCAAGTTGGCGCCAATGTTACGACATTAATATCAATGGGTGAGGGTCGAAATCACGATTAACAAAAATATATACTGTGACAAATTCATTAATTCAACAGTATATGTATGATGGGTGTGAAACATCGAATATGAAGTGACAGGAGTACTAACAAAGCCATGCGAAGCAATGCTTAACCCTTTCACCACCATGGTTTAGCCCAAACCCATTGTTATCAATGGTGATCATGGACCTGTTTACAGGGAATTGGGGGTGAAAAGGTTAACATAGAACGTGATTTTCACTATGCAGATTGTTAATGTGCATTTTGTTATATTCTGGGTCAAAGTCGTATTTTGCCACTTCCTTATATCCGTAGAACTATAGAACAGTGTGTACACTACATTTTGTTCTACACTAGGCCTATTTTCAATACATATGAAATACCTTTACTTGTACATGTACTCCAGAAATAAAGACCCAATAATTTGTTTTCAATCATGACCACACACGCATTTTTATTGTTTATTGTTTTATTTCTGGACTCTTTTAGTCATCTGTTTATAGTATAACAACCACATGCTTTAATACGGGTATACTTTAATTTTGGTCACATTTATTAAAATGAAACAGCAAATCTATGGCCTGAATTAGGGGCAGCAACAATGTCCTTCATTCCGTAGTGACTTTTCCAAATCCAGAACACAAAGTCAGCATGGAAGATGTTTCTACGTGTTTACTACAGTCAGAGAATAGAAAGTAAAAGTGCACTGGTATCAAAAATGGTCTGTCATTTCTGTTTTAATATGCACAAGCACTAGTTTTAGTTTAGTGACTAATAATATCTGAATTTTCTTAAATAAATAGCATGCGAAGAAACAATAATTCATTCATTGCAGGTCACATGCGTTCATTATTTGAAGTGCATATTGCATACATTTCATAATAAACATGATCATTGAATTTCTTAAGACCATCACATTGCCGAAAAACCAGCCGAAAGAAACACTTCTGGCTGCTAAATGTTAACTTTTGCATGCAAGTAATTCGAACAGAATGCACATCAACCGTGGTTATTCAAAATGACTGCGTTTGATAGACAGAACAAAACTCCTTGAAAATATGTCCGGCGTCATAACCAGTAGTGCTGAGGAGTATTTAAAAGGATATTCTGATTTAAGCTATAATTGAGTCACTAGATATTGCAGTCCGTTACATTGCAAGCCTGTAACATTCATAGTATAACCAACGCAGCTAAGAGGCTTAAATCTTAACGTGATCCAAATAAAAGTACCTTTCAAATTAAATATATCTTTCCAGGTTAAAACGATAAATATGAAGTAAACTTCAAAACGAAATGTTACTTCGACGCAGGTTTTGAAGGTTTGACGAGTTTGTTTGGAAAAAACTGTGGTTTTAGTGAACGAAATCGAAAATAAGCAATGTCAAATATTTTTCAGGATGAACGGAGCACGGTGAAAAAGATCGCGTCATTCCTAGGCAGGGAAGTGACAGAAACAAAAGCTGACAGAATAGTCAACAACTGCTCCTGGGAGAATATGAAGACAAATCCAACTGTGAACCGTCAGCATAATCCAAATATGGACTCTTCTATTAGTCCATTTATAAGAAAAGGTGAGAAACTGAGAAGTATTGACAACTGAACAAAAATATCAGAAGGTGGCGGAAGAAGACTTCCGATTTCAACTGGAGGGCTTAGTTAAGCATTTAAATAGTCTGATCGAGGTTGCCTTGGAACCTAATCTGGCATAATCTATTCGGATACGTATCATCACCTTTTCTTGGTTTTGGTAGAGTGTGTTATTTCCGATGACACTGGCAGGGCAGTGCCATTTTCACTAATTTCAGCAGTCGATGACGAAGAACTTATCAGATGAGTGACTCTCTGTCATCTTACGTTGTCCATAAACTTTAATACTTTGAACAACTTTCAGATTGTTACCAAATTGCATGATTGCTTTAAAACAGATATTTTTAACTTGTTTGGTTCCCATATTTATGGCTGCATTTAAATCATTAGCATAATACTTTTCAATTTGTAACTTTGTGGGAGTGACCTCATTCAGATTCGTTATCATTATCGGATTTGTTAAAATAATTAAACTACCTTGAACATATTTGTTTTCATCATATTTTTTCAAAATAGTTTCCTGAAATCACTTGGCCAATAATTTTAAGCATGATTTTGGAAGTGCCTAAAGATAACCTAGTTTGGATTAGTTTAATGATGATATAAATTGACATAAATGTAAATTGTATTGTTCTACTTTTATCACCAATTCTGTCAAGAATTTAGAACTTGTAAACAGTTTACTGTCGGTCGCAAATAGACGCCAATGGGAAAAATGGTGGTGTCAAAATTAGAAACAGTTGAGCTGGCAAGGCGAATATTCTACTTGTAAAGGCAAATACTTCCCAGCATACAACAACCATACAAGTGCCAATTACATTACCATGCCCTGTCCATCGCATTTTAATTGGTCGAGCTGAACTACGTGACGGACCGCAAATACACAGTAATAGTTTGTTTACATGCCCGTGAATACGAATAATATCGTTAGCATGGTAACTTTATAGCCAGAACGTAAATTGTGATTTGTACAAAGATCATAATCAATCAAAAAATATTTTAAAGTACTTGTGGGCCAAGTTTAGACACTTTTTCCGACAAATCGTCACCGTGCTCGCGCTCACTGACAAGTTCTGGGGTCCTCTCATCTTTCGCGGAGGAAATTTTCGGTAACTTTGACGGTTTTCTTTGGTTAGTTGAGAATATGATGGAAATAACAGACTCCGCCCGGACCATTAATGTTTATTTATGGGCGCGGGCCAGAGGAAAGCCGAAATTAACGGGCGAGGCTGTTAAGTTTTGGCTTTTCTCTCGCCCCTGTCCATGAATAAACACTTATGGTCAGGGCGCCGCCCTTATTTCTATATCCTTCGATCACCCACTCAAATAGGGAGAATCGGACCTTAACTTTAAAGGCGTATATAACGTATTTTTTCCCAACAGGCGTTGTGGGAGACTGGAAAAATCACTTCACCGTTGCTCAAAATGAACAGATTGAACAGTACTACAAAGAACGACTAGGAAATACTGATCTGCAATTTGAGTGGTAATTTTTAAGTGGTCTTTTTACATGGAAAAGAAACAGCGAAACCTAATTCAATGGAAATCTGTCCAGATAAACCATACCATGGGATGATGCACCATTTACTTTTAAATGTTACTTTTAAAGGATGATTTTAACTTTACCGGATACCAAGAAAGAAATAAGAAATATTTATAAGCCACTTTTATCACTCTTATATGAACACATCTGTACTGTACTGGCAGAAGTGTTCTCTATTGATTGCTAAGTTACCATTCCATTCTAAATTTACCTCTTAAAGCCTCTGTGACAGATATACCTTTATGCCAGACATTAACTGTTTATAAACTTGGCAATTTTGTGACCAATGTTGGCCAATTAACGTACACGAGATTGAAGTTGGTAGTCAATAGCTGCATTTTGGTATGACGAAATTCCCTTACTTTAAGTTGGAAAAGTAGTCTACCTAAAGATTTCGCAAATCTCAGTTTTGAATCACACTAAAATAAATTGTACTTTCTGTTAAATGTGTATCATAATGTGCCTATTCATATGCGTTTTAATTCAAACCTTAATTTGTGGGTCATAATATTGTTATGGTAATACATGTCGTTCAACATTTTGCCTGTGGCTGTATGAGTCGTTATACCAATAAATATTAGTAATGGCAATTCTGGAAAGCTATTCGGTGTGTGTATGTGTGTGTGTGTGCATGCGTGCTAAAATGTTCATATATAGGAACCTTGGGACTATGTCTATTGTACTTGGTATTTTATCCACCTACCAAGGGGAAACATGATAAAATGATTTAGGAATCCTATTAATACTTACCTGATAACTGTCCTCTCAAAACTAATGCTTCCTAGTCAGGCATTTGTAAAACTGTGATCTGAGTGTTTTCTTTATGAGAATGTACTGAAGTTATTTGTCAACGTTCAATAATGTTAAGTATGTTGTACATCCACTAGTCGCCAGCGTGGACAGGGCAAAATTCATCGGGTTTATCAAGGTCTCGATCAACTTTGCAATTTTCGATCAAAAAGAAAATCTCATTGACTCTGAGGATGAGCTCGCCTACAGGTTTTCCTCTATTTTTATTTCTTATGAATGTCAAATCTGCGCTTTACCTGTTATATTTTGACAAGAAGGGGTTATATTTATTCTGAATAATTGTGAACAACACACAGAAATTCCAATTTCCAAATTACAAGCCCTTCCTAAATATTTGATCTTACTTTAAGAATGCCCTTTGCCTTAAAACAATCTGAATTCAAAAATGTGGTTTGTTGTTAAAAAACTACCATTATAACTCGTAGCATCTTTCATTACAAAATCATCATCTTACCCTAGATTTTCTATTGCGAGTCCATGCGGCTGACTTGTGGAAAGATCGTTAAAACTTTCCTGTCAACTTCCTGTTCAGTCCTGTCCCCGGTGATACTCTGTCGAAAGATACAAATAAAGCCAGTCAGTGACTTGACCTCGCCCAGTGCTTAAAACGAATAGTCATAATTACCAGTAACGTTATATATCAATATTGTGTAGAGAAAAAAGGCATAGAATAGTTAGTTGGAGATGCTCTGCAGAAATGTATCGTAAAGTCACCTTTGCAAGAAAAAATAATTTTATTGATAAGTTTTATTTCAAATTCATCATCAAACATGCATGCGAAGGTTGCTATCATAGAAAGCACATTTATATATATAACACTGTTGCCGGTAAGATTCCTAAAAAGGTATGGTTAGCTTCTAACTTTTAGGTCAAAATGTTCCCACGTCTTGACTCAGCTTCTATTTTTAGGGATGCGTGTCGGACTCTATGTTTGATAGAGCTTGTTTTATTCTTTTCACATTGAGGGTGATTCTTTGTTTAGCCCTGTGTTTCCTTGTGCCATAAGCTGTGGGTCAAAACTTGATCCTTATTGTCTAATCAGTTAGTCGTTTGCCAAAAACACAAAAGGTGGATCAGATGAAATGACACCACTTGATACTTTTCCTCTAGAATCTTACAGGTAAAAGCCGTGTCTTATCGTGATTGAGCTTTACCCTGCCTTATTTTAAAAACTCGTCAGAGGTGGAGTCAGTGTGCCGTATTTCATTTCATATACCAAATAGGAACCCTAGTCCTTCAGGCTTCAGCGTACGATTTAATTGCTAAATGTTTGGCAACAGGTATCTCAGTGGTTGTTTTAGAAGAGCTAGCCTACTGCTAGGCTAGAGATTCTACGAGTGCTTGTAGAAGGGATCCAGTCTGATTCTCGACAAGCCTAATTGGAGCATAAAGACTCTCACTTCAGAGTCGATGAAAGAGTAGTAAACATAAAGGCTGATTTTGCCTTTAGCTGGTTTCTGAATTACCACGCAACAAGCATATCATGCCTGCCTTTCGGATGAACTATTAAATTTTGTTGTTCGTCACAAATCATAGGTCAGTGCGCAACATCTGTGAGCATTATGAAACGTTTAATTTAGCCAAAATATGATATGCCAGGCGGAGCTACGAGATCACTCGTGGTACAAAATGTCGTTTGCCTTTCTCGGTCAACACAAACTGCATGAAGCCAACATTTCACAGTTTAGTTTCTTAAATGGACTCGGAACAGTATCATGAAGACAAGGAAACGACAGTTACTTGAAGAGCATGTGCTAGAGTAGATTGATAAGGGTGTGTTTGTCGTATGACCAATATGTTGACAAAGGTAATGATCCTTTGAAAAAAGAAATACCCCAAATAGTCAGTTTACATGATCCGTACACTAATTGCTATAACAGACGTCGTTACCGCGAACTGTATCACTACATACCATATATATAGTTCTTCACAAACGAGATACTAGTGCATGTACTCGGCATTGCAATATTCCGCGTCTAGTTGACCAAAACGCAAACAGTCAAAGGTACTAAAAGATTGTCAAAACTTATCGTTTAAAGACATCCACTGTTCTCTTAAAGACAGGCTCTCAACAATACCGCCCACAGACGCACATTATTCTACCACCCTTTAACTTTTACGCCACCCCAAGAGTTTTTGTGATTACCAGCTCCCGGTAACTGGGTCCACAACCCTACACTGAAATGAAGTTCCCATGTTCAATAAGTATTAGAATTGGGTTCCAAACTGCTTGTAGCACTCCTGAAAGTACACACCAAGCCCGGATGGAAACATCAGAATTCCAACACCGATATTCAGATTGTTTGTATCAATGTGTTCTCTTGTGTAAAAAGGACATATACAGAGGAAGACTCCAGATTCTATTACCATGACAAGGCTTACAACAACAAAACTACCATAACTGTCGCCAGTCGCAAAAGCGACCTCTACGTCAATAGTGTCAGGGATGATATATTGGTGGCCGATATGACTCTAGCTCTATGTTGAACTAGAAAGGCGCAAATCACTCTAGCAATACCCCATGCTATGGAGACAGGCCTGTGGATTGTCCGCCCTTTGAACTCTTGAAAGGGCCTGCAAGTGCACTGCTCCACTGAATATTCCCAAAACTACAATGGAGAAACAGATGACAAGAAGGTTCAACTGTATTATAGGTACACAACACAAACGCGACTAATTAGAACAGCCTAATCTTTGCTTGGGTGTTTTGCCCACATCGTTTTCACCAACAACATATCTGTGCCTTCGGTCTGAGAGTGGTCAACATCCAAATGCTTTACTTTGGCGTTTCCTGAAGTCTCATCAGCGAACTATTGATGGAGATAGGAGGGAAAATGACTGACATGATAAGCATAAAGCTCTACCATCCATACAAGAGAGGCATTACGAATTTACTCACTCCGGGTGCCAACCACGGCAATTTCATTAATAAGGCCGTGCTACTAAGGAAAATAAATAGGAATCATCGTCACACTTTGAAAAAAAAAGACCTCACCAAAAACTGATGACATGATTGTCAGATTACAATAAAACTATTTGTGTGCATGCACCAGGCAAAATTAACGGGGTTTATTAAGGTGTTAAATGTATTTCATGTGCAGAGCTACATCTGACTAAAATCAGGACAAGCACAGGAAACTCTTCTAACTCTTGGTTGAACACTAGTAAATCTCCCCTATTTTAATGCACAGAACAGCGACCCTCCTGCAATATAAATAATATCTAACCGACCATAGCATGTATTGGACCTTTGACCTTTCAAAGAATATATTTTTAACCCTTACAAAAAATTCCTTATTCAAGGTTCCAAATAATACGATAAATAAGAGATCACATTTTCCGTTAAATGATCGTATACATACAAGCTGAAGTACATGAAAGCATTAGGACCTCTCCACTGATTGATGATTTCAAGCTCTACGATGAAGAGGAGTTAACCCTTGAGTGCTGTAATTTTTCCCAGCAAAATTTTAGTGAAACATTTAAGCATTTTTTATGAATGTTTCTGTAATTCTTTTGATAATTTTGGACCAAATGGACGGCAATTTTCATGCGCTACAGTTTAAAACCAAAATTTTGGGAAAAATCTGAGAAAAATGTTTGGCCTAAAAAAATTATCTGCGTCATATTTTATAAGGTGACAAAAATTGACTTTGACACTCAAACGTTTAAGTGTTCCACCATTATCACCATCCGTCCATTCTGTCCACTCCGAACACTCTCCGACACTTGTCGATAGTTGAGTAGCTATATTGGTGCCAGAAGTAGTTGAAAATCTTGACGAAACCTGCGCTGATGTGAACAATTATTTTTGTTAATGTCGAAAGAAGAAGGAGAGCTGGAGTTTAATGCCGTGAAAAGTCATAAATTTGTCCATAGAATCGCTTTATGATATTTTACGGTTTTTTTCCAATCGTCTACCTATTCGAATTTGTAACTTATGTTCAAAGTGACCCTCAATGTCATTCTCGGTTGTATAATTTTTATGGTTAAGTTGCATTAGTCTCTGTTTCACTCAACTCCATGAATATGCAGTGGAGTTGCCAGCCGCTAATGTACAAGAGAGTTGACGAAAAACTAAAATGTGTTGCTGTTTCTCCTACCCGTATTTCTGACGCATGTCTCACATTTTTATTTAACTGTCTCGTTTTAGTTTTTTAAACAAGTTGAAGAGACTCTAAATAGGGACAGGACTGGAACACGGGACCGTTTTTGTTCAACTTTTAGTGCATTTGGTACATAAACGATCTGAAAATATCAATTTTAGGGTCATCACTTGGCTGTTGTCGTCTGTTTGGGGTTTCTCACAAATGAATAACGGCCCTGGTACCTGTACAACAGTGGCACGATTTATGACAGACCCCCTAATGAAAAACTAGCGTCGACCATTGTTATTATAATAGAGGTCGTTTATTTTTGTAACGGTAGTGCTGTAGTTATTTGTTCAGATATTTCCGACGCAAAATGGCGTCTTTTTGTCAGTCGATTAGGCCTTTAAATGTCACGATGGAGAGTGAAATAAATATTCTGTGACATAAATACGGGGGAAAAACTTGACTTGGATCTATCATTCAGCGCACAAACAATATATACATATTAGTCGTTCTTGAAGGCGATATTAGTTTCAGAAAATAATGTACACCACTTGTTTTAAAAAGACGTTATGAGATAGAGCATGCTGAGGCGTAACCTGTAAGTTTGTGAACTGGTACAAAAAATATTCGACTTCAACATGAACTATAACTAAAAGCAAAAACAACAAATTCAATGTTGTCTGTGATGACCTATATACAAAATAACTGACTCTAATATGGAATATTCAATATTTTACTTTCGCAACTGGATCCTACTGAGGAACAATTAGCAGACACCGACCCTCATCTTAACTACGTTAAACGGTTTTAAAAATGTTGAAAACTTGATTAATATTTATTTTAAAATGAACAAATGTTAAAGTAAGTGAATTAATATTGACACTGAGTATTTCCTAGCTTTTATTTCTCGATCGGTATTCTTTTAGAATTCCATCCATCGTGATTAAACAACATGCCTGGTCCAAAGCAGATTATCCTTGACGACAATGACCCCTCATTCATATCAGTTTTCAAATTATGTGTTTACTTATTCAAAAGGCAAATATAAAGTTGTTAGTTAGCGTTTTGATGTGATGAATGTTCACATTTAGTTAAAATTTTGAAAAATCTAGTACAGCTTAAAAATATTTTCAGCGCAGGTTGCTACTTCTCAAGGTACTAGTCATCTATATAGAAGTATACATTTAAAACTGTTTGAATAGGAAACGTGGTAGTTGAAAAAATAACTTATCCACCTTTGTACATGCAACATGACTCCTAACCGTGACGGTCAAGGTCGCGAGCAGACAGTTCTGTTTTTTATGAACTTGTTTAACATATATAACATTGCGCAGATGATAGATTACCCAGACGTAATGAGGAACAGATCTTCACTGACCAAAAGCAGGGAAGACATTATAATGAACCTTTAGATAAAGCACAAAATTGTAGACGCTCTGAAAGAATAAAAGGTTCAATTTTGTGTATCAAATTAAATTAATGAGACAAACCAGTGACACACTCTCTCTACCATGAATACTGAATTTCAACATCCGGGTAATTGATACTATAATTGGATATTCACAACACAGACCATTGTTATGTGCCTCATTGTGGTGTCGTATATGTTTACTTTGTAAACGTGTCTGTTTCTGAGAGCAAGTCAATCTCATTCACTTCGTGTAAGATATTTGTGTTTGATAAAACAACCTGCAGCAAAAACGACAACTCTCTATACATCTGTTCTCTGAAGAAGCTTTTCGTGAGTGCTGTGCCATAGATAATTTTCTCCGGGTCAAGCGCCAAGCTTGTAGCTTCAAAAGGATTTACCCATTACAGTGTCGAGATCTTCTATTATAGACTTGTTTCACTCTAATGGCGAATCCGAACGCCGAACAGAATGGCTTGCTTGATCAGGATGGAAGTCTGGAGGTAAGCTGCATGATCGCTTGGTTTTTTGTTCGTTTGTTTAGCTTATTAAGGTATTTTCATTCAGTTTTTCAATATTTTGATATCTTAGCATGCTCAATTTAGACAATGGCCCGATTTTAGCCGTAAAACATGGCAATTTCAGTCATACATGCATCTGCGTGTCCGAAATGAGAGTATCAGACAAACATTTAACCAAACTGGTGATAGTGAAGTTTCACAGGTTACTTGTAAAGGTTTGTTTCGGGTCTCAGCATGCAAGTTCAGTAATCGGTGTAAGCATTGGGAAAGAGAGAAGGTAAGGTCGACGGGGAGAAAACTAATGATGATGATGATGATGATGATGATAATGATGATGATGATGATGATGATGATGTGTTGGTGGTAGTGATGATAATGATGCATTATCCAAGTCAGAAAATCAAGATAAGAACAAAGCTTGCTTTGGATCGAATGCATTCGCGTTTTGTCATCTTCAATTCTGGGAACAAAAAGCTGCTACTTTAGTACAAGTACGGTGTTTATGAAATGACGACACTTTATTTAAGGATGGCACTCCGTGATTCTTTTTATCATCAGGATAAAGGACGATCTAAAGGCCGAGTTGTGTGTTGGGTTTTGATCCTCCTCGTAGCCATGGCAGCCATTGTCCTAATGGTGCTATTTATACCAGGAAGGAAAGGCTCTATAGGTAAGTCTCGATCAGGTATGAGTATCCTCCTGCATCAACAAAGACCGCAAGAATTGCCGGGCAAATTAGGGTTTCCAGCATATTACAGATGTGTACACAAGGCTAGGGTCACCAATAGTACTGTACGTCGAAAAACAGTGCTTCGCCGGCACTGATCATGAAAGACCTGATATGGTATTTATTGCGAAATGGTACGGCATATAGTCCCGACCTTTTTGCTGTTTTGAGTTTTCAAATATAAAAAGAAGCCTTTAAAGGGATACAGTCGTCGGAACTGCGCTCAAAGGTCGTATGGGACCCATACGACCAATTCAGACACTGTATCCAAGGTACGATGGTGATTGATGTAATAAAGTTAAAACATATCTATCATAATCTACATCGTATAATCTAAATGTTACTGCTACGATGATGAGGCGCATCTGGATAGCATGCACAAAATACATTGTTTGTAAACAAGAAACTCGCACAGGCGCAGTTCCCACGAAGGTTTCCCTTTAAGGTACTATCATTTACTTGATTTTCTACGCGCTATCTAGATTTAAGCCAATCATATATGTTTATTTTGATGGTATACACGGACATTGTATTTGACAGGTGATGGTGGCCAGATTTCTCCCCAATTTTAATAGATGTGTCGTACTTACCTTTATTAAGATTCAAGCCTTTGATGATTGACATCTTTTCGGATTTTAAATAGTCATGTATTATAAACCTGCTAAGGCTTTGAGGGGTACACAGCAAAAAAAATTTCGCCCCTGTGACAGGCCCTGCACAGGCCCTGACACAACCCTGTGGCACAGGACTGTGTCAGCAAAGACGTCCCATTGCTGTGTCAGGGGCTGATGTACAGGTCTGTATACAGTGCTGTGTACACAGTGCTGTGGCAGGGTCTGAAATTTCTGCCTGTCACAGTATCTGATAAACAGGACTGTATACAGTGTTGTGTGCACAGTGGTGTAACAGGACCTGAAATTTCTGCATGTCACAGTACCTGTACCCACAGGACTGTATACAGTGCTGTGTGCACAGTAGTGTAACAGGGCCTGAAATTTCTGCCTGTCACAGCACCTGTACCCACAGGACTGTATACAGTGCTGTATGCACAGTAGTGTAACAGGTGCTGAAATTTTTGCCTGTCACAGTACCTGTACCCACAGGACTGTATACAGTGCTGTGTGCACAGTAGTGTAACAGGGCCTGAAATTTCTGCCTGTCACAGCACCTGTACCCACAGGACTGTATACAGTGCTGTGTACACAGCTCTGTGGCAGGGTCTGAAATTTTTGCCCATCACAGCATCTGTATCCACAGGACTGTATACGGTGTTGTTTGCACAGTGGTATAACAGAGTCTGAAAATGCTGTGGTTATTATGACTTGAGTTGTACACAGAATGCTTAATGTTCTTATTGTTTTTGAACAGGAATTAACATGTTTTCACTAAAGATGTCGAAAAAAGCCTGAATACTTTTAATCAGCCAAAAACCAAACGACACAGATATATTCCCAGTAGAAATTTTATTCAGACAGAAATACACTTACAAGTATTTACATGAAACTGGTGCTATGTTTACTTGTATAAACTTTCTGGATTGCATCATATTGTCAGTCTTTTTAAACACTGGTCATTCTAACCTCATCAAATACACCTTTCATCAACTGTCCAAAAGAGTCTGTATCAGTTATCTTCTGCAATATGCAGTCAAGGCATTCCAATGTGTCACTACAATATGAAATTATTCAAGCGATAGTACGGATAACTTGTGTCATATTGGAAAATAAACTGTCCATTTTCCAAATTGTCTTTTCACAACAGTGGTGAAATGAAGCACCCTCCAGAAATGTGGATGCTGCTACCAGTTTGCAACCACACAATCTAAATATAGAGCAACCAAATTTGTCATATTTGTGTATTGGGTGAAAGGTTTTCAAGAGACACCAGCTGTCATCTTCTATCTTGAAGACTTAGAAGTATTCCATACAGATCCTGAAATGAAAGTACACAAAATTCCTGTTACATCAGTATGACAATCAAATGGCCTTAACCCTTCCACCCCCATGCAGTTCCCTGTATAGAGGTCCCACTTTATCATAGAAAACAATGGATTTGGGACAAACCACGGTGGTGAAAGGATTAAAGGGCAGTAGATGTAACTTTTGGTGTGTTTATAGTAGTTTTATTTTTGTATCAAGTGGTGTTGCTTGTTCTGTTGCCCAAAGCCAGTCAAAATATTCATCTTATAAACACAGCCTGTATAATGTATGTATATCACATGAATTGACAAATGAATTTTAGTCTAGTAAAATTCATAAGTGAACAATAACAATGCATCTCAGACATATATGAGCTGTACTGAAAAGGACATCTATTCAGTCACTAGAACTAGAAAGTGCAGTTGACAAACTGAACAAAAATGTTAACCAATTTAGCAGTTAACAAACGGTAGTTAGGTGTTTATTCAGGCAATGCATAGTGCTCAATATGTTTCTGTAGAAAGTGCAGTTGACAAACTGAACAAAAATGTTAACCAAATTTAGCAATAGTTAACAAACGGTAGTTAGGTGTTAATTCAGGCAATGCATAGTGCTCAATATGTTTCTGTAGGGTAGAGATATATTTGGGTGTGGAACCTGTGGTGCTACCTATACAGTCTGTTTCTTGCACTGGTAAAATCATCAGGAGATCTTATGATTTCCCAGTGCATGCAACAAACTATAGGGGTAACCACCACAAGTTCCACATACTCAGACACGTTACTTATCATGTGATAAATACAATTATATCATACCAGTATATTGATGGCGCAAATACAGCGATCTGATTGGTCGAGACGCGAAAAGAACCGTGGTATATTGGTGATATACCACGGCTGGCATACGTGTGAGCTCTCAGCTTGAGCAAAAATCCATTTTTGACGTTCCACGCCAGAATTTCAATATACTGTTATGATATAATAGCAATAAATCACACCCCGCGACAGTATACCACTCGATTTTGACCAGTTCACTTCATATATGCACTCGCTATCGCTCGTGCATATATGTCGAGAACTGGTCAAAATCTCGTGGTATACCATCGCTGGGTGTGCTTCATTGCTTAATTATAACTCTGCATTGAAAATGTTTGCTCTGTAGCACCCAAGAAATCCTACTTTTGGGGATGAAATGTTGTGCAGACACAATTAAGTATTTAAATGAGCAGATTGCTACAAGTGTAATATCCTCTCACCATATACATCATTATTAGAGGGTTGAACTTTACTCCGGTGTGCTTTACATACGTACAGCAACACTCAACATAAGGTATTATGGCTGCTATGGAATGAGGTTATGGTTTCTACTGCAAAGCTGATATAGGTCAATATTTTGAGCTTTTAATTTTAAGCTTAAAACATTAAAAGAAAGGAAATATTGATGTTTGGGCTGGCCCTGTTAGCCAGGCTTGGAGTTTCCTGTTGCATGCTCTATTATCGGAAGCAAGCATGAAGAACTGTGCCTGGAGAAAGACTATGCCATGCCCTATAATGCCCATAGGGATAGTAATGGCACAAGTATGATTGTTTCAAAAAAATATTTGCCTTTGAAGCCTATTGCACGACCTATTATTATCCATGTACTCTACTGAGCCGCCCCTCTAAATATTTGCAGCTGGTGATAGTACTATTTACCATTTGTGTTTCACTGATTTTTAGCTCCCATAGCCATATGTATATATGGCAATGGAAGCTATTCTTATAGGCTAGGAAATGTCTGTATGTATGTATGTCTGTATGTCTGTGTGTCTGTATGTCTGTATGTCTGTATGTCTGTCCGTCAACATCAAAAACTCCAAAACCGCTGTACATTCATCTTGATATTTGGTGTGTACATGGATGATGGGCTGTAGATGAGATTTTGTTCAAATGAAGTTGTCATTGCCAAAAATATGCAAATTAAGTGAAAAAATGTAAAAACAGTCAAAATTGAAAAAACTCAATAACCACTGAGCAGATTACATGAAAAATTAGCATGTAAGTACTTTGGGCTGACATGAAATGATTGTGCGCATCTTGGGTCAGTATCTTGGACTTGCTATTTTTCATGAATTTTTTGTAATTTTCTCCCATTTTTGGTCAAAAAATCTCCTGCTCTGAAACCACCAGTCCGATTGATTTGAAACTTGGTATGGAAGTGCATAGGAGTGACCTTTCCCAAAGTTGGGCAAATCGTGGTGAAATTTGCATATTTTTAGTTTACACGTCCATAGACTCCAATGTATACGGCAGATCTCCATAGACTGCCATGTATAAGGCCACAAAAATAAAAATTTAGTTTCTCATCGTATTCATATTGCAAAAAGGATGCAGTGACACAATTTTTAGTCCCCACGGATGAAGTCCAGTGAGCTTATAGATTGGGTCATGTCCGTCTGTTCGTCCATCCGTGAGTCCATCCGTTCACGCAGATATCTCGGATATTTTGACAAAATGTCATGTGACCTTGATGACCTTTGATCTCAAATATACATATTTGTCCATAACTCAGTAACCACAAGTGCTACCACCCTTCATATATGGTATGATGGGACAGCTTATGACGCCACATATTGTACCTCATTAATTATGCACATATCTAATTTTGAGCAAGCCAATAGAGCTAGAGGTCTGATTTTTGGTATATATGGATAACTTAGCAAAACAATTTTTTTGACAAAATGTCACGTGACCTCGGTGACCTTTGACCTCAAATATACATATTTGTCGATAACTCAGTAACCACAAGTGCTACAGCCTTCATGTATGGTATGATGGGACAGCTTATGACGCCACATATTGTACCTCAATAATTATGCGCATATCTCATTCTGAGCGAGCCAATAGAGCTAGAGGTCTGATATTTGGTATATAGGGATAACTTAGCAAAACAATTTTTTTGACAAAATGTCACGTGACCTCGGTGACCTTTGACATCAAATATTCATATTTGTCCATAACTCAGTACCCACAAGTGCTACCACCCTTCATATATGGTATGATGGGACAGCTTATGACGCCACATATTGTACCTCATTACTTATGCGCATATCTAATTTTGAGCGAGCCAATAGAGCTAGAGGTCTGATTTTTGGTATATAGGGATAACTTAGCAATACAATTTTTTTGACAAAATGTCACGTGACCTCTGTGACCTTTGACCTCAAATATACATATTTGTCCATAACTCAGTAACCACAAGTGCTACAGCCTTCATGTATAGTATGATGGGACACCTTATGACGCCACATATTGTACCTCATTAATTATGCGCATATCTAATTTTGAGCGAGCCAATAGAGCTAGAGGTCTGATTTTTGGTATATAGGGATAACTTAGCAATACAATTTTTTGACAAAATGTCACGTGACCTCGGTGACCTTTGACCTCAAATATACATATTTGTCCATAACTCAGTAACCAACAGAGCTATACCCTTTGACCTCAAATATACGTATAAACCTAAACTTGAGTAACAATTAGTACAAAAACCTTCATGTTTGGTATAATTGCAGATCTCAAGGTGACGCATTATGTTTCTCATCAACTATGCGAGCTGCTCGGCCCCTACAACGCTGCT
Source organism: Ptychodera flava (assembly GCF_041260155.1). Lineage (NCBI taxonomy): Eukaryota > Metazoa > Hemichordata > Enteropneusta > Ptychoderidae > Ptychodera > Ptychodera flava. Next base: position 12,941,353 of record NC_091944.1, on the reverse strand, counting down.
TGCAGCTTTAATTTTGATTTTTTGTTTCTCTTGTTATTCATTCTACTGTAATGACGAAAATTTGCCCCATCACCCAGGTATGTGAGAGGTCTGAAATCGGCAGTCTGCGCCCCTAAACTGCGCTAGCGCATTTCAATTTGCGCTATCAAACTGCGCTCTCATTCTGCGCTATCGATCTGCGCCCACATTCTGCGCTATCTATGGAATGTTGTAAGTTTAGTTTGTAGCTGCGACATTTACGAAACTAACGCGATATAAATCCGTGGCACTTTGCCACAGATCGCACAGATTGATAAGCTGCCAGCCAGATCGTAGGACATATCAGTGTCGAAATATATTTGTATTTACTTGTAACTTTATAGCTGTCGGTTGCCTCCCACCATCACGCCATTGCCAACACTTTGCAACACTATTTTTCATAATATTAGAAAACTTTTCAGTATTTTCGTAATTTTTTTAAAAACTTTGACGTATGTCAGGATTGTCAGGACGACTGGTTATGAGTAATGTAAGATCAAATATATTTCCGGTACAATCACGACATACATACATTCTGTGGACAGTGGATCCGACACAAAAGATATGTGAAGTAGTAAAAATTAGATGATTTTCTTTCTCGTATAAGGAGGTCGGGAAGTGATCAAGTAGTTTAAAGCTCAAAGTCAAGTTCCGACTAAATTATGTTAGTATCCCCATGGTTAGACGTTGCTGTTAGTCGACGGCGACAACAATGCACAGCAGAGTGAGTGGCAGGGCTGGCGACGCAACCCTGTAACATGGAATGGCACAAGTGGATACAAAATTATGTTTACGTTAGCATCACGATTTTCAACTTCTTTTTTGACGATTTCTTTGTCGATACTGAGAATTTCTGTTCATGTTCACAGAAACGTTTGAACCCGACAGATCATACATGTTCGCGACTTCCGTGATGATTGACAAGTCTACGTCCATGACGTCAAGCCTGCCGACGCAGTGGGTGACTTGTCGATGACGTAAGACTGACGAGTGTGAAGTAGGGTATACGTACTCGTTTCAAATCTTCAAAAGTATCACTTGAAGTTGATCTTTTTGTGAAAGGAATCTTCTCATATTGTGTTCATTTTAATGTTTCTGACATATGGATATTCTTTGAATTCTACTCACTACATGATATGTTGATAAACTAGTACACTGTTGTTTATGTCGGAATGAGCAAGTGAATTGAGCAGTTTTTACATCGCCATGTAAGGGAGAGAGTAAGCTTACAACCAGAACATCAAGGAAATCAACTACAAGGGAATCCAGTGTTACTCATATCAGTAAATTACATCATGTTTGTTTCTTGGAAGGTTATGACACATAGATGCACGTCCAAGCAGCGGCAATTTTATGAGAGCAGCAACCGTTCATTATTTATAATAATTGTTCAAACTTGTACACACAGTACAAATTTTGTGAGTAATAAAACTTCCCTACGCATCTATCAGTACATTTTACGTGAACTTATTTTTGTTAGAAAGTAAAATCGTGAAAAAATGCAAACAAATCGCAGTTCACAAGGCTTTAGGAGAGGTTACATATGCAATTTTCGACATTCAAAATCAAAAGACGGCCAACGCACTTCGATCAAAGTTCACGCAGTACAAGAGCAGCACAATCTCGTCCCGTATAACAAGATACTGGCAAACATTGATATTTTTCACCTTATTTGCGTTAACATACATGTAAACGAACTTCAAACGAAATTGCAATCATATCATTGTCGCTACACTGCACGGCGCGGTGACCATGCAGAAGTCGGACATTTCAACTCTCGGGGGACCGGATTTACATAGGGATAAACTATTAGTTTTACCGCCGTAGAGGCACCTGTCTTATATACGATATCAATCAGCTATCTCTATAGGTTACTGTATTAAATAAAGATCCATCGTGTGGTAAACAGTGTTACCTGAAATCTGGTAACAGTTGTGTAACAAGCCATCGAATATGTTCCCAGCGAAACTGATAGTGATTTTGTAAGCTCATTCTTAATAGTTTTTGGTAGCCGCTAAACAGACACTTTGTGTTCGTGTCGGCTACATGGACGATCTGCCCGGCGATAGCCTAAATTCGAGTGAACAACCGTTTTCAAAGTTTTTGGCAAGTGGGGCACAAGACGTCGGAATGGAAGATAACCGTGACGTTTTCAGCAATATAGTTATTAGAAACATTTAATACATAGTGGTAGTGCCAGTGGCCACCCCGGCAGCCACAACTCTGTAATCTCGCCACTTGCTAGCATTTCTGGGGGTGGTCACGGCACTCTGTAGAATATAGACTTTTGACTAGTAGTAATAAAGTTACCCATACTTGACCCAAACACCGTGGTGCATGTATTTATTTCTATACGGAGACGGCAATTTGAAACCGCAACCACATCTTTGCTAAACCTGGTTTAAATCCAATTTTCGAATGTTTAACTAGTAGATTAACCGTATACTGTTGTCTCAACAGTTACAATCTGGTTACCAGAGTTCACAGTCAAGATGAAGATGTCGAAACTTGTGTAAAAAAGGCTATCCGATCGAGACCTGTGTACTGTGCTGTCGTCGCGCGATCGCGTTGGACATTCACTTGTTCTTGACTCACGTTGTCTACTTCCTGTCTCGCGCGGCAATTTATGCATGTTCTTTGTGAAAAATGACTGTCAAGTTCATGTCAGCGCCGACATCGGTTGTAGTTTTCCTACCTCAAGATGAAACGAACACATCTAACTCTTGACAACATAAAATGTTTGTTGTATTTTCTTATAATTAGGTACCGTTCAGTTTTTACGGCCGGGGGGGGGCCGGCAAAATCCAGGGGGGGGGTCATCAAATTTTGGAATCCGCAAAGGGGGGGTCATCGCTTTTTCACTGGTAAGAAAGGGGGGGTCACCAAATTTTCATAAACATAATACCAACAATAAAGTTCACTTTATGCCATTGCCATGATCGACCCTCTTTACCGGCGGGCCACCTTCGGCGCCCACTACAATAAATATACATTATGTATTACCCATGACCCTCTTAACAGGCAGACGCCTTTGGCGGCCCACTCCAATTAGGTTTACTTCATGCAATGGCCATGATCACCCTCTTTACCGGCGGGCCGCCTGCGGCGGCCCACTCCAATAAATTGACTTTATGTAATACCCCACGGCAATCTTAATGGCCGTGCGCCTTCAGCAGCCCTGTCCAGTAAAGTCTACTTTATGCAATAGCCATGATCGACCCTCTTTACCGGTGGTACCGGTGGCCCACTAGAATAAAGTTGACTTTACGTAATGGCCCATGACCCTCTTAACCGGAGGGCTGCCTTTGGCGAACCACTCCAATAAGGTTTACTTTATACAATGTCCATGGACATGAGTTGTCTATTGAAATGAAGTTAAAAATTGCCTTACAGTCGTCCTAATTAACAGACGTTTCAATAGATGTGGCTGAGAAGTTTGTGCACTGGCATCTCTGCTACACAAATAAAGTGCGCGGCGTACCGGAGTTCAAATCCAAACCATGCGGGTAAATTTGACGTATGGGTTTTAGTTATTTTAAGCGGGGGGGGGGGGGGGGGGGGGTCATCAATTTTTTTCGTCTGACAAAGGGGGGGTCATCTTTTTTTCACGAAAAATGCAGGGGGGGTCTATATTTTTTTGAACACCGGCGACAAGATTTTGCCGGCCCCCCCCCAGCCGTAAAAACTGAACGCTCCCTTAATAGCTTTTGCACCGCGCTGCAAACCTGTCGCCCTTTCCTACAACGGGAGAGATTGACTCGTATTATTTTTTAAACTTTATTTATATGTGTTCTTGTAGTACCGATTTAGCTGATAGTTTGCCATTTTAGTAATATTTCAGGAATTTCCCGGTACGATATGACCCAACACTTTTCCCCAAAAGAAAGTCCTGGCAGTTTTCGTTTTGTTTTGGAGAGAATGTAGGACCGGATTATCGAGCAACGAAAATCGTGGCATGTTGGTCGAGATCAAGCGTCGCAAGCTTCTTGTAATCATCTGGAAGTACATTTTCAGGTCACTTGAACTGGTTTACTTCCTTCCTTCCGGTATAGGGCCACACCCCCCTCCCTCCGCGCTCCGATCTATATCCGTCAGCCAAGCGTTACGTGCAGGATCTACCGATGTACGGTCGACTTTAAGTTGGAATAAGTTAAATTTAGTTCGAACTTATTTTAAATTCTCAGTCAGAACAGTAAGCTCATTAAAAAGGCTTGGCTAGTAAAACATTTGAAGGAGATCGTGCGCTACGTCATTACCGAATAGGTGACCGAATATGTTGAATAAAATACGCGTGTCATCTTCCTTTAGTACGGGGACAGTTGATGAAGCCGTGTCGGTGTGAATAATGCATATTGCATGGAAAGTTTTCGTATTTTCATCGACCGGTCATCCTTTAACGGGTAGTTTTATGCACATATTTGCACTTCAACGAGTTTTAACATTGAAAACCACTAACCGTGGGCCACAGTTCAGCATGACAACACATAAGCTTACGTCCTAGCTGTTCAGTGCACTCACAATCATATCGATTGTGAACCTGCCAACTAGCGGCCGAGTGAAAGTACAACCTTACTGAATCTGTATGTACACACCTATTTGATTTACAGGGGACTGTCTACTGATTCTACAATATTTATATTTCATAAAATTGAATTTTCATTCACAATGTATCACATCCGAGTCAAAGAATGAGCCGGACGGGGCGAGGGTTTGTAGAGTGACAGTGCCAGTCCGAGGGACGTAAATGTCGGGACTGTTTCAAACCGCGGATACTTGGTTAAGTTAAGTGGTTGCACATGTGTCGTTTCTATCACACTCATACATGTAGTTTACATGTTTGGAAAGTCAAAAAAGTACGTAGGTGTATGCCGAGAAGGCAGAATTTTGAAAGGTCAACTCTATCTCCACGTAGGTCTGGCAGCCATCGATGATACAGGACTCGCTACAAGGGTCCTAAATGCAGCTCCCTAACGGCCTGCAGCACCATATCTCGATCCAATGTCATATCAAAAAGTCAAATGATGGAAATAGTAAAATCATGATCGACGTAGTACGTTCTTGTGCTAGTTGGGTCGTTTTCACAGCACATATGGTTTGGAGAAATAGAGAGCGCAAAACAGGGGCGCAGATCGATAGCACAGAATGGGAGCGCAGATTGATAGCGCAAATTGAAATGCGCTAGCGCAGTTTGGGGGCGCAGACTGCCGATTTCAGACCTCTCACATATCTCCATCACCAGATGTGACAAGTCAACTCTCACCCTGCACATGATAATAATACATGAATTCTTCTACAATACATTTTTTGGTACATACCAAAAATTAAATGATGGCAATATTCATGCATTATGTTCATGTACAGGGTGTGAGTTGAGCTGTTTTTACCAGAGATTGAGCCAACTTCAGTGAGAAGAACGCTACAAATATTTCAAAAGAAACTAAAATAACCAAAATTATGTCAAAAATGGGTGACTTTGTCCCTTTAATATCATTACCTTGTAAGGTTTCTCAAAGCCTGGTAAACTATCAATAATATTTTTTATCTTATACCTTGGTGGAACAGATGGGTCTCTCTTTTTCAATAAGTACCACACATACTTCTGTAAACTTTCACCCTACAATGTGTACAAAAATTCTAACAATAACTGTCTTGAATGTATCAGTTCAAACATGTCGCTTTCAAATGTAGAGTGAAAGGCTGTAGCAGATAACCCAAAACACGGTTACTCTACAAAACGTTTGTTAGAGTAACCGTGCCTAAAATCAGACAAGCTTACAATTTAATTAAAGAATAATTCTGTCAGTACTAATCATAAAACATTTCATTTTGCCAACAAGTTGGCTTAGTTAACCTTAGAATTGAAAGAACACAACCATTACCACTTAAACATTCCCAAATTATAAATGTGAATGTGGTATCTGTCACCACAAATACAAGTGCAAAAACACTCTGGCAGTAATAAAAACCAAAAAAATTATGTGGTTCCAATAACCCAACTAACCCTAATTTTAAAGCCCCATGAGCTGTAAGTCGATAAAATTTGTGAAGCTTCAAATATCTATAATAATTTAGGGTATGCTTTTGACTCCACTTATTACATGATATTATACCTATATAGCATGATATTATATCAAGTTAACACTTATTTGAGACAAAACGCTAAAAAGGAAATATCGGTACATTTGAAATTTCCCACCATTTAAAAAAATGTGAAATATTGCAATGAAAATAGAAAATGAAATGTTTCAGAAGTATATATTAAGTTCCATGTGTTATAGGGGATGGGATAAGAGAATCAAAGGTAAATGCACTGTTTTCATCTTATTTGTTTATCATTTGGTGGTGGCCATATTTGGGTCCAGCACTACTTAAAACTTACATTTGCAGTCATATTTAGTGGCTGATAATACTTGCATTATCATCATTCAGTGAGTACATCTGTATAGGCTAATGTTATTTTGAAAATACATTTCATGAAAAATATCCCAAAAGTTGCAGCTCATGGAGCTTTAACCTACCAAACCTTAACCCAGGAGTGGTGGATATCTCACCCTGTGATTGGGCTATACTCGCATTGGATAATGGATTAAAATAAAACATTGGAAAAAGTTCGCAAATTTATGTATAAATTTGTATTAACTAATGTCTTTGTACATGTATGCTGTTAAAAAATGCATGTATGTGTGATAGAAATATCGGAGCAGTTGGTAGCATACATGGAACAGTGTGCACAATGTGCTGGCAGTGAGTTCAGCAGCCATCCTTTCACAAGAGTGGCAAATAACCCTTTCACCACCATGGTTTGAGTCAAATCAGTATGCTGATGTACATGATGATGGAGTGTACATCATAATTTGTAACATTACTTTCACAAATGTACTGGAGTATTTGTTATATACCATAAACCACAAAATCACACTAACCACATTGATCTCTTGAGCATCCTTCTTGGTTTACGTCTCTCTCTTCAACATAGTCATCCTCTTGAGGAGTCTAGCAGAAGATAAGATCATTCTGAGATTATTTGTCATTTGTAAACTCACGGAATTAAAAACAAGTGAAACAAATTACTCAGCCATCAATTTCTACATATATGTACAAGCAAAATGTTGATGTTAACAGTTAACACAGTACAAACTGTCAATCTCATAATACACGAGAAAGGGGCAAATTTTGTTTAATATTTTGAACAATATTGATCAACATCATTAAATTTTATCAGTTCCAATATTTTTTCCCTCTACACAAACAATCCTTTGGGCATCAACGCTTGACAACCACAGCAGATTGACAACATGAATGCAGAGAATCTGATGTCAGTGAATTATCGCTCAGTTGAGGCATTTACAAATTAAATGTAGCAACCAAAGTAAAGATTTGAGGTATCAATGATATTTCCAACAGCCTGTCCTTTTTGGGTGGGTGGATGTTTTTTTTTTGGTTTTCGAAGCATCTGCGATTTTCGAGTCTGACCTTCCTACTAGTACTACAACCGAGGTTCCGCCTTCAGTGTCAGAGTGCACCCTCAGCCTTTGGCCTCAGACTTACTATCTATGCAACACTGGAAGCATCTGTGATACCAGAGATATCCTGGCTACGGAGGAGACTTTGCAACTGATATAGCATGGAAGTCTGCAGTCAAAGAATATGATCTTATGTTTATTAGCAGTATGATTATATATGATTGCCTGGTTTATTAAAACAGTTGCATAATCTCAGCATGATATCAGTGGCAACCAAGTGATCTTGGCTAGATGGGTAGTTGGGAGCGAATGTGGAAAACTAGTACGTCTGGACACTACATTTTTTCATTATTATTTCAACATTTAAGCCCCTTATCAAATCATGATAACTATGGAATGCACTTTTTGGTAAATTTCTAGTATTTACAATTTAAAGTATCATGAAATTGATAACAAACTAATGATGTAGTATACTGCATGAAATTCTGAAAAAAAATACAAAAAACTATATTTACTATTGTCAAAGTTAAAATTCATGCCTGCTATCATAAATTTGTCATGATACCTAAGAAAGCTATCCAGAAAATCGAAGCAAACAGCATGGCTAAAATGTTTGAAAACTGAATCCAATTCTGAGAAAAAAATGGGTCCCAAAAAAGCCTTTCCAGTTAGAATGGTAAATATAGATTGGAATTAGCCATTTTCATGACCTCACATCCTTGCACTTCCGTACAAATCTATCAAATTTAGTAAAAATAGTGACAATATGATGTCATTGTCAGCTCCCATATACATTGTACCTAATCAAAACGAGGTAACAACTGTATGAAAAAATAGTTGAAATAATAGCATTCTTGATTGGCTTGTTCTATACAAAATTTCTTTTAGATTACATGATAATTTGATCATATCTAAATCATGTCATTAAACGGGTTATTTTAAAAGATATGTACGACATGTAAATTTGAAAATTGAAATTTCTGAATCAAAATTGACAGAAATGTGTGTTACCTTTCTAATATGTTGAAATTAAGACAAATGTTTGCAGTTACATGCATTTCATTTGGGGGCAATTTTTGTGATTTTTGGTCCATTTTTTTTCTCCAAACCTACTTATCAAAATTTTCAGGTCTAATACAGTAATAAATATCCTCATTGCAACATATCAATATAATTATTATGAAAAGTGATTTTTAGAAGAAAAAATTGCCCAATTAAGACAATCAACTGCCCCTAAAATAAAATAGTATATTTGTATTTTCTACATGTATAATTTTGGTAAATTTGAAAACCATTGATTATAGGCGGAACTGACGTAAGAGTCTAGCACTGCACTGACACTGCCACCATCCCCTTTGAGCATGCAATGAACAGAAAGAAATGCGTTCAAGTTTTGGGGTTTGACAGGCACAGTGGGACATGCCTAACCAAACAGAATGCACTGCAGGAATTGATTTCAAAACTTACAAATAAACAGAGTTCAGTAATAAAAATAAAATAATGTGTCCAGGCCAACTAAGAAAATGACTGATGAGGTGTTTTTTGATGAGTCATGTGAGGTATGCTATTCACTATGCAGGTTTCCTTCATGAAATTAAAATGCGAGACAAAATAATTTATCTTTAAGTGGATTGATATCTTCTAACGTGGAAAATATTACTGTACCACAATCATCTTACCGGATTTATCACACTGCTAGAATAAATCTCGCAATCGGTGCAAATATCTGGAGATAATGACTTCTGGGAAAGAGTATTAGAGCTGGTAGGTGACGGTACATCATCCAATGCAGTCAATTCCAGTTGCCTCTGATGAGTGACACTTAAAAGATTAGATGTCTGACTAGATGTCTGTGGGTAGGGAAATTCTTCATGCAAATTTCACAGAAAGCATCCCATGGATGGTCGGTGTCATTACAATCAATGTTTACCTGTTAAGTGTTAGAAAAATTTAAATGAAAACATTATAGTATAATGCCATAGTTATGAATCCCAAAGACAGTGGCAGGATATGTAACTTATGTAAATAGAAGGAAGCTTCGGTCTGAGCACTTCAAAGCCACACGTGTACATGGGAACAATGTGTGGGCACAGTCCCTCGACCAAAGGACTGTGGTGTGGGTTATATTTCCATGGTGGGAGGGACGAGGCGTGGCCGGCCGGTGTAAGAATTTAGTCCAGTACGGTACAGTACAGTAGCATTTCTCCTCCTCTTCCCGGGTCACATAGACAAACAACATAAATCAATGCCATTTGGGAGAAAGCACTGAATACTATTAGTTACAACACCGAAGTAATGATGTGTTGCTTGATTTTGTTAGCCACCATCGATATCATCAACAAAAACATAGACGTGTGTGTTCCCTGTGGATTCACGCATAGGCTTACCTCGTCCCTTCACTGTCACATCACACAGTCAAAATCAATTTCTATGTCAAAAATCAATGTCTATTTGTCTGCCGGAACACACAGACCGGTACCTGTACGCGCACGCAGGGCCACGGCTTGGACGACGATGACGCGACGCAGGACGCTAACTCGGAGCTAGCATAAGCCACTGCAGTCGTGACCGCTGACGACATACTTTAGTTCCCCAGCGAATGACACTGCTCCTGGTCAGAGACCACGGGTGTGTGCGGGGCGCTTGGGAATTACTCTGACAGTCATGAGCGAGAAGTACTACTAATTACATGTAGTATGTCCTGGTATGTCCTGCATGGGTCGATCCTTCATCGTTGAGGATGCTCGGGAATGCGCATGTGCAATATGACGTATTTGCCATCACAAAGGAGGCAGCAATATCATATGAATATTGATCGTTCTTTCAGAAAAATGTCAAAAAAAGAGCAATAAAATTTCCTTACGGAGCTTAGTTGCATAATACGATACATGAAATACAAGTATATACTACTTTTTTAAAAATTTATTTTGCTCGTCTTGAGTAGGCGGCTTTGTACATGAGAACTGAAATGATAGTGAAAAGTTGTCGGCACGTAGCGCAATCCACAGGTACTAGGTACTAGGTTATCGTAACGTTGCTTGGATAGTCGTTCGAGGCGGGCGGCCGCAGGTCGCCGTCTCTTTTTTCCACAGTCCCTCTATCCATAGATAGAGGGACTGTGTTTTTTCCAAGTATAACGGCGACCTGCGGCCGCCCGCCTCGAACGACTATCCAAGCAACGTTACGATAACCTGTGGCGCAATCTACCGTACACGTAGGCTACAAAGACGCGGAAATCGGACAAACCAGCACAACTATGAACCCAAGACCAGTGGGAGTGATTCCATTTACAGTTTCAGTGAAAATTACTTAAAATGAAGCAAGCACGTGTGAAATACGTCTAAGAAATCGATAAGAACGTGTCCTCAAAGAAGTAAAACTTTGAATTCCATTGGCCCACCTAAATTCAGCTTCCGAACATGGAACATGGAACGTTCGGCACTGGGGCCATTGTCAAATAAGCTATGGAGTACGAGTCTACGTTGCTGCGAAAACGAGCCCTGCCACCCCTTGACATGTTCTTTTGGGAGTACGAGTGGGGAGTAGCCACTCCAATGACCAAGCTACCCAAGTGGCAAAGGCTACGTAGTACGGATTCGCAGCAAGAGTCTATGCTAACGCTGCTGTACGCCACAGTACCACTCGCGTCGGTGATCGGTCATGCCCCGTGGGCAAAGCCGAGTCTTACTGACTCAGAGAAAAAACGGAAGACAAAGTTTGCTGATTCCACCAGAATTCTCATAGGTGACTTGCACAGATACGTGCGGTCACGGTCCCGTGGAGGGACCGTGGTGCGGTTGATACATAGCGGCCGCCGCGTATCGAACCACGCATAACTGTGTGGCAGACGACAAAATGTAGTCATCAGGGGTGGCTAATATTTTACACGTAAAAACTAATATCTATGTGGTATTGGTTAAAAATATAATCGAACTGACTGAGAATAATGAAAACGACAATACTAAGGAGAAGTTTTAAAAAAAACTTACCTGAAGTGAAGCATAAAGTCTTCGCAGTGGGAGGTAAAATTGCGTCGTTCGAACTTATTATGGACTCCCTAGAATATCGTCAATCAGCACCACAACAAACCTTCGGGGGATTTCGGATCATAATCAGAAACGATCGTAAAACTTCGGGATGTGAAAAATACGCTCGGGAAATGACATGTTTTTATTGATATCTCGTGATCCGCACGCAGTCGCCGTCAAATATCGACCGTTGGCATTAAAAAAATGTGTTTAAAAAATGTTACCAAGTGGGAGTTGATGAAGGCATAACTTGCGGTCGGGTTTATAGAAAATGTATTTTAAAAGACATTAGGCCTAAGGATGCATGATCCTTACGCGCGCATGGAATTTGTCCCTTTCCATAGGATTACATTGAAAATTGTTGGAAAAGCAACTTCTACTATTGTCATTTTCATGAAATTTTGTACAAAGCTCAGTCAAAAAAAGATTAATTGTCATCAAATAAAAATGATACTATCACCGCGCTTGATTTTGAGACAAACGGCATCGAATTTCGTCCATGGAAAATGCATCAGTAAAAGAAATGCTGACTCGGCATTTTTTCTCATAAATGTTAAAATTCATAGTCTTGAATCTCACAAACACGGCAACCCCTATATTTTATTACACATTTTGATAATAATTACAACGATTTAGAGAAATGACATTACTTTCAATTTCAACGATTGTCCATCTTTAAACAGGAAATTCCATAAGATTAATAATGTATATAAACTTTCGCATCATGTTCATATAGTAATAACCACTGATTATTACCTTTAGGTATCTCTACAATTATGCATGAAGCAATGTGACCTTCCTTTGTTGGTAGTTTGCATAATATTTTCCATTTCATTCTCAAGTTCGTCAGAGAAGAAAACCCACGCCACCACGGTTTTTTCAGGTCATAGGCCTACAGTGTTTGGAGAACGCGTCTGGCCGCCAGCGTCACTGAGCTGGAAAGGTTCTACCAGTCTGATGTTAATTTTGATTATAGTTTGTAATTTGCAACATTTTAATAAATATTTATTATTGTTCCCCATACCTTTGATGGTCGATGTTTTTTTACATTGAAAATGTGTGATGAGTGCAAATGTGAGTGTTGTGAGTTCCTTGTGAAATGATCTATTTTTACATTGGTCATTGTACTGAACATGATTGCATTATCTGTACAGGCAAACCGAAGAATGCTTAAAAAACGAACATCATATTGATTGGAATTTCGATAAATATCTTGGTAATTTTCAAATAAACAAATCATGTAAACCTACTGGAAATGTCCACTATCAAAGTCAAAGTCAGCACTGGATACAGTCAGAAATTTTCGCTCTGTATACAGTCATGTTCTACCGGTTCTGATTCAGACCTGTGAATACATGTCTGAAATCTAGCGAATTTTCAGGTCCTGTAACAGCCCTGTGAACTCAGCACTGGGCACAGTCATGTGCATACATCCATGTTTCAGTGCTGTGTTCACAGTACTGGATACAGTCAGAAATTTTCGCACTGTATACAGTCCTGTACTACCAGACCTGAATCAGACCTGTCCACACAGCCCTGAAATCTGACCAGTTTTTCAGGTCCTGTAACAGAGGTTGTTTCTCAGGGTCTGTTACAGGTACTGCACACACCCTGTTACAGGCATGTCCTGAAATCTGCCTGTAGTTTTCTAGCTGTGTATTTGTACTTCGTGGGAAAACTGGGTAACGTTTCACGAGAAAGTGTTATGTTATTACGTGTCTAACGCTGGTCCACATCATGTATTTGGAAGAAATTGCTTTACCAGATGAGTTGATACTATTACCGAAGTTTGCAAATTCAAATCAAAGTTATAAACCATAATGTCAAGAAAATAACGTCACGTTCCCTTTGCTTTGAGGAGTATTTAAATATTCAGGGAACGGGGAGAATCAATTTCAGCTGCAGAATATGTTGGTTATGAAATATGACATGCAAAATAAGCTGCTAATTTGATATTTGAGCATCGCAGGCAAATTTAAAATATCGTGGTGATAGAGATATTTCGCGACTTAAGGATGTATGTATTTTTGTTTTTGGTGTCGTCATGGCTGTCCTGTGGTATTTATTTGTCATAATTGGCAATCACGTGGTTAATTAACAAAAGACTGCATTCATGATTACAAAACGTTAAAAACGGAGTCCACTAAATCCCTTTCAGTTGTTTGAGTTTGGTGTACATGGAGAAACTAGACATTGTGCATCTTTTTTATGTACCTTGGCATTTTTTGAGGGCAGAACAAGACGAAACATTAATACGACGAGGAAAAACATCTGCTTAGTAACAATAACAGTACACTATCGATGATGGCCAGATGTCTAATAAACATAAACTCTAGGCAAGAAATACTATGTCACATACAAGGAAGTCAGTCCAATCGTACAACTAAACATGAACGGTTGTTTAGGTGTACCTGCACACTAACTGTACAAATCATTAATCTGGTGTAAATTTGTTTATATTAGAGTGCTTTCAAACATAGTCAGTAGAAAACCCCCTAGGATTATCGTGAATAATAATATGGCCAGGATGACCCCTAATAGCCGTGTTTGCGACCGTGTCATGTCAGTTTGATTGATTATCGGGATATTAGTGTTAAACAAACATGATGTTAATATTCAAAATAGTGATATTTTCATCAAAATGCAGTTTTCATAAAACAAGGCAGCACACAAGATATAAGTGATACTAATAAAAATCAAGCGCCCATAAATTCAGCATGTAAATAAACAATTTGACGATCAAAACTTCATTTGCGAACATCGAGCAAATCATGTTAATGAATTTTCTATCACATGAGTGGGATCATTGCTAAAAGTGAACAGTATGACAAAAGTAAATTGTATTTGAAGAATCAATAATGGCGAGGACTCTATCAAATTAGGTCAAATTTCCCTAGTGATAAACTCTATTTGCACTATTTCAAAATATCTGAATCGAAGAAAATTCAAACATTTCCAAGGTACTAAGTCTAGTGAATTCAGGAACAACTTTAAATAGCATGATATTTGCATTATCAATACAACCATCTGCTAGACGCCAGTTTACCTACGCTGGTCGGATTACAGAACGGCATAATTTGTACAATACTTAGCGTAAACAATATTTTAATGTGATCTAAATATGGTAAACAAACACACTGCTACCCGACAATTTAACAGATGTCGAACACATTCACCATACCAAGGTCTTCGATATATTTTTATCGGAAGCCTACATTAGGAGGCAATACTCGTGAAAATCACAAGAAACATCGTAATGGTGCAGACATATTTAGGCGTGTTTTTGAACATATCTTCGTAACCTATTATTACTATTATTAGACTTTATTCAAAGAGGGCAGTTTGAGTTACAAATGAATTGTAATTTCTATCACAGTAGTCTAAGACCTCGAAAAAGTTCTTGCGTATAAATAGAAAATATATGTAGAGCTGGTGTACAAAATGAATAAGAATAAACATCTTCATTATATCACAGAAGAAAATATTTTGATCTAAATCTGAACCCTTATTCGTAAACTTCATAAATAGATAATCACGCAACTTAACTTTAAAAGTGAAAAAAGTTGAACTGTTTCTGATCGAAGGGGGAATTGTATTCCAAGTACTCGCAGCACGGAAAGAGAAAGACTTTTGACCTGTAGCAGTCTTGGATTTTGGAAAATACGAATTTCCATGACTGGCATCACTGGTGTTTGATGTAATTCGATGAAAAACTTCAGTCAAATAAGGGGGCGCCTGGCTATTCAATGATTTGAGTGTCAATAACGAAGTGAAATAGACAATACGTAGGTCAATGGAAGCTATCATTAACTAATGGGCGTTTCTTGTGAAGTCGAGTGGAATCATTGCACTTTATTTAAAAGAAAGCCACAAACGAGCGCGGATACTTTCTGATCAAATTCGATATAATTTGTTGAAGCACTATTTTGCGTTCTCTTTTCAGTACCGTTGCCCAGATTAGATCCCTGTACCTTTAACAACGGAGGCTGTCAACACAACTGTTCTTCGGTTAACGACACGAATGTGGAATGTTCCTGCTTTGAGGGTTATTCGTTGGCGAACGATGACAAATCTTGTGACGGTGAGTTTTCACGTACTTATGGAGAGTTTTTATCAATTGTCTTGCGATCCAATTTCAGAAATTAAAGCGTTAATATGGTTTACATTTCTCTAGTTAATACTTACGCCAGCCCATTCAGTAACTTAGGCGTACGTCCACAATAGACTATCAAAACAGCGAGTGAACAAAAGAGGCTCTCCTAGAGGCTTCTACCCTTCAACATAACTTTGTCCCCCTAAGTTAATGATTTCTCACCATTGCTCCCTTGTACTGTGTTCAATGTACGGTTATATTGTAATTCATCCAAATACGATGTCTTGTCTTGTTACCTTATGCTATCGTACTTTGTCAACTTAAAATTGGTTTTGAGTTTCGCCTGTTGTTTGCGCATGTGCCACATGACGTTGTTCAACTTCAACTTCGAATAAGCTGTCACAACATTACATTTGAGACTCATCTCATAAAAATTATGCTAGAGACCTTTGATTTTAAATTTGATAACTCCCTCTTTCGACAAACACCAAGACCAATCGATTTAAGAAGATGCAGGTCAGACTGGATGAAAAAATGTTGACATTCACAATTGGCTGTTTTGATTTCTTTAACCTTCAAAAGAGGTTCGTATTTGAAACGAGAATCACAAGTAGGTGCCAAGCAACGTAACTGTTCAGAGCCTATCTCCGTTTTTGACCAGGACACGACCAGATGCATATTAAAGAATTCCATTAGCTGTATCTTCTGGCGATTTTCCGTTAGTTTTGATTGAAATGATCACTGGCTCATGTTGAATAGCCTGTCAAATAACAGAGAATCGCATATTATTCAGAAACATTACGTGCCCTACAACTAAATAACATGTGATTTTACAACGAAAATTTCAATTTTTGTCCGGACAGAAATACAAACTCTGTTGACACGCGGATTGCAACGTAGGCATTCTTCTGCACCTGCGCGAGCCATTTACAGCAATTTCAAAATAATATTCATTACTTATGCCCGGTATTTACGTCGTAGTCCATTGTCCGAGCACCTTGCGTAGCCAGATGTCTGGCAATCCACGACGCAATGCTGTTTGATCCCGCAATAAAAGTGAACTTGTACATCTCGCGTGATCGCCCCGGCTGACTCGCGGCGTCACCATATCTGCGTTCTCCCCAGCACGCTGAGCATGCCAGACCTCAACAAACGAGCTCGGAAGGGCAACACGTTTGAACAAAAATTAGCAGTTTTATGTGGCTATAACATCACTAATCATGTTTGTTTCTCCGTAAAACAAAATTTTGCAACAAATATGAGCCTCAAACATGGAATTTTCCGAGGTAAAAAATGGTCAAAAGTTATAAATAATGGCCCTTTAAATAATAACATATAACACGTGTACAAATAAAAAGTAACACATGTTACATGCAGAGATTTTAGGAAAGGGACTCATAAGAAATGAATGATATCGTACCCTATACAGACTCCTATGAATCACATATTTTGATTTCTCTGACACCGTCTTTTTCGGCAAGAAGTTTACAGGGAAGAGAATACCCTTTTTTGTTTATTTTTCTTTCAAGCATTTAAGACGCAAGGTTCATGCCAGTGTTTATAAAACAATAAATATATAAGCAATCAAGGAGCAGTCGTATTCAGCTGTTCGTTGTAATAACCATAAATCTTGAATTTTCTTTAAAAATCTTATTCGATAGGATTTTATTCAGTAGCTTCATTAAGCTTACTTATCTTGCGTGTATTTTTCAAGCTGGCCATATATGAAAAAAACTTGGCTCTGCAATATTATCGTTTGGATTTTTATGTTTCCATACATAATGGCGTTAGAAGTTGTTGCTCAAGTGTTGTAGGATTTTTATACAAGTGAATGGTGAGTGCGACCGAAGGAAGTAAGCAACCCCCTTGATAGTTGAGGTTAACATAACAGGTAGTAGTCGTAAAATCAAAACGCATTATGAGTTGCTAAAGTTAAAAAAGGGTTACTTAGTCTAGTCCACATCAGAGATAACGCTAAGTATACTTACGTTTCTGATCCATTTCATATGTTCATAGTAATTGCTATTGTAAGCCAGCGAATCTGATGTCATGTTTGAGACTCTCAGTTCATATCGGTACATTTTTCACATTCTCAATGTTGATAGTCGCCATTGCAATGCAAAGGGGATCGTGCGTGCCTAGATCAATCAAAGTATAAAACATTCAAATGAGCGAAAATTCTTGTTTATTTCAGAACAGACAGGGATTACAGGTTGTACGACATTCTTTTTTATATGCTTAAAGAGAAATATATTATCTATTTTGACTCACTTGGGTTCTACAACGATAGCCATATGTCAACTTCCGTCTATTTAACTTTGTGAAATTTGATTTTCCTATCTTTCTTCCCGAGGGCTTCGACTTTGGCATCGCATTTGAGCGCTCCGAACGCTTTTATCAGTTTAATTATTTTTTAATTTTTAGACATAGACGAATGTACCACCGAAGCTGGTGATTGCGAGCAGATATGTCACAATCTGGTGGCGTCCTTTACTTGCTCTTGTAATGAAGGCTATCTGAATACATGCAATGGTATGTCGACCTTTGCACTTAGTGGAATCTTATGTGCGCTCCTTACCCGCACCCCAGGGATGAACGTGATAAAACTGCTTTTACGGACAGGAATCTTTAAGACCTTGTTGATCGCTCACTTGATTTGGTCTCTGTTTCTGCAGCAGTACGTCTGGGCTACAGACAACTACTTCATGTTTAGCACATCACATCAGCAAAATCGCGGTCGGTTGTCCTGAAAGGTGTATTTATCAAAGTTATCGGTTGCAACGTAGTCCACTCCTATCTCGGTTTTTGAATACATTTATTGATGTGTTATTAGAGAATATTGCAGCAGGAAGTGGCTTCATACATTCTTCTGAAAACAAAGCTATCATGATATAACAGTACGTTCCTGTGAATATTTGGTGCTAAAAAAAACAGCTGAGTTTTAGTTCGGTATTGCTACAGACAAGAGAAAGATGAAAACTTTAAGGTGTAATACCATATGGCCTTTCAATTCGGTTGATTCAGCGCTTGGTTTATGTGTCAATCTGTCAAGTGTGTGTAAGAGTGCAAGAACACGGCGCTATATACCACTTTTCTATTATGAGTCGGTATTGACGATTCATACGCTTTCAAAAATGACAGTGGGTTTAACAAAAAAATCCCAGTTCATTCACGAAAACCTGCATTAACAATATCCTTGACAGTCATCGACTTACTATCGTATGTCTATACTATGTCGATAGAACGACCCGCCCGAATCCGGTAAAGTGACAGTCACCTGCAGCACATTTACACATATGATGTCATCACTTTGTGATTAGGTGCCGTATGTTGTGAGTTTGAGTCTGGTCGAGAATGTACTGAATTTACAGATGGTATTATTTTTTAATTACAGGATGAAAATGAACGTACTATCGAAGCTAATCACTATCCCGTTTTTCGATTTTTCCTGTGACAAAGGCTTGGTGACGATTGTGAACTAAGTCACTGTTAAAAGGTTGTTGAAAAGTTAAGAACAAATAGTCGTTCTCATGTTCTTGCAAAATTTCGTGTTCGATTCTGACTGTTATCAAATCATATCACAAGCGTGTTCAATATCTTTCAGTTGACGGTTGTAATGAAAATCGGTGTAGTTGACAAAAATTGCTCACGTTCAAGTGAAGGTGCAATGATCGTGAGGCATACAACATATTTAAACATTCAATACATGTATGATGGTTAACGAGTAAAATACAAATTATAGAAATAACGGATGACCATTAACGTTTATTTATGGGCAAGGGCCAGAGGAAAGCCAAAATTTAACGGGCGACGCTTGACGAGCCCGTTAATTTTGGCTTTCTTCTAGCCCGCACCCATAAATAGACGTTAATGGTCAGGGCGGAGTCTGTTATTTCCATTATAGTATCAACAAACCTAAGAAAACCGTCAAAATTTTCAAAAATGTCCCAAGATAACGACAACTGGGCCCCAGAACTGAGCAATACACGACGCACTGTCACACGCGCTGTAACAATTTGGCAAATTTGGAGATGTTTTCAGAAAAAAGTATCTCAACTTGGCCCACAAGAGTTCCATTTTATTTTGTGATTGATTATGATTTACGTTTCAGCTGTAAAGTTACGATACTTTGAGTTGTTAATCTTATTATTCATATTAACGGTCATGTAAACAAACCATTTACTGTGTATTTGTGGTCAGTCACGTGGTTCAGCTCAACCGATCAAAATGCGATAGACAGGGCATGGTAATATGATGCACAATCGTAACTCTGCCAAGTTCAAGAGATGTTGTCAGCCACATGTATATAATATGAATGTTGCTATTTCAACGGCATGGTAAAGTAGAGTATACTTAATTTGGCCTATTTAGAGGCAATCTCGATTTTAATTACACATATTAGACTTGGCAAGGGTAGCGAAAAAACTCGTTGTTTCTCACAGCTGTTTCGGCATTTGCTGGATAGAAACGGAAACACGTAAGGATTGGAAAGAAAAAATCATTTTATGAAGTTCAATTTTCAATTTTTCTAGATATTGACGAGTGTTCTACCGAAGCTAATGACTGTGGACAGATATGTATGAACCAAGAACCGTTTTTCAATTGTTCTTGCTATGAAGGTTACCTGCTTAACGATGATGGCAAAACATGTGATGGTATGTCAACCTTTGCACTTAGTGGAAGCTTTCTCTCTTGAAGGAAAGTTTGAGACTATAAAACTCGATGGCTCACCTAATTGTTACTGCCATCGGTAATAATGATGTGAGAACCATTTATTTTAATGTTGTACGTAAATATAGCCATAACGCAAGTTTCTTCTGATCTTAACTTTCCTTTAAATGAACTAGTTTGTTGTCGTCTCCAAGGGTTTTTTTTGTAATTTTGTAATTTTGTAATTTTGTAAGGCATGAAGTTAATAAATACACATCCTTGGTTGTATAATCATTTGATATGCTATATAGCAATTCACAAAGACTTGTGTGCCAGCGCAAGGTGATCCGTACGATAGCTAAAGTAACTGGTCCAACTAGTGGGCAGATCATGTCAAAGCACGTGTATTATGTGTATTTATCCAAACAGATATAGTGAAAAATTTTATGCGTTATTATCGTTTGTTTTGTTAGCCATTTTGTTTAGTTTTTTTCACTCAATGAATTGTCATTACAAAGTTCGTGATTATTATCAATATGTTGCCCTTCGCCTAATTAATGTAGAACGACTTGCTACAGTAGGATTGACTTTAAACGCGTTTAAAGGGTCATAACTATAATTTTTAATTTTAGATGAAGATGAATGTTCTACCGAAGCCAATAAATGTGAACAGATATGCCTTAACCAAGAACCGTTTTTCAATTGCTCTTGTTTCGAAGGCTATCTGCTTAATGACGATGGTAAAACATGTGGCGGTATGTCAACCTTTAAGTTTGTACGTCGTATGTACACTTGAAGTTTATATCTGTGCTACCGTGTTGGGTTTACAAAGATATGTTCCTCTCGCCTCGGTCTCGCCTCCATTACACATACTAACATAGGAACAAGTTTTGCGATTTCATATTATATGTACTCATACCGATTAAAGGGTCATAAGTTGAAACTTTTGATGTTTATTTCACAATTTTCTTAATTTAGATATTTTTTTTCTGCTCGCCAAACTATGTAGAGATAAGTGTTGAGCTTATCAACTCAGCTCTTGTTTAAGTGAAGACTGTATTGTTATTGTTGACTATAGTGAATTCCAGTCCGGACTAGAATGATAAATGATAAAGAGTAATGTTTATTCGATGACTTGTCATTACAAGGCTCCCATACAAACAAGTAGCGATGTCATGCCTTGTGTCTTGTATGGTATACAGAGTGACCTGCCTTACTCAGATATAATAGGAATGACTTTTCGAGCATTTATATGACCTATCATTTTTAATTTCTAGACATTGACGAGTGTACTACCGAAGCCAATGACTGTGAACAGATATGCCTTAACCAAGAACCGTTTTTCAATTGCTCTTGTTTCGAGGGCTATCTGCTTAATGACGATGGTAAAACATGTGGTGGTATGTCAACCTTTGTACTTTGTATGCCATTTGAAATTTATATGTGTGCTTCAACGTTGGATTTACCGAGCATTCGTTATTTACAGGGAGGGGGGCCGGTGGAATTTGAGCGACAAATGAAACGTAAAAAGCTACCCCCCCCCCCGTCCAAATGAAATTTCTAAAATTTGACTGATGTCACTGCCCCCTCCCGTAAATAACGAATGCTCCCTTACCAAGATATGTTCCTTGTGCCTAGGTTTTGCCTCCATTAGACAAACTAACATAGGGACAAGTTTTGCGATGTTATTTTATGTTATATATAGTCATACCAATTAAAGGGTCATAATTTGTAACTTTTGAAGGTTAGTTCACAAAGTTTGTACATTTTCTTGTTCTACTCACCAAACATGTTGAGATACACAGTGTTGAGCTTGTCAATGCAGTTTTTTTCACGTGTAGACTGCATTGTTATTGTTTACTAGTGAATTCTGGCCCCGACTAGAATGATAAAAAATGAAAAGTACAGTTAATTCGATGGTTTGTCATCTCAGAGTCAGGCCATGCGTCTAGTATATAGAGCCACCCGCCTAGCTTCAATACTATAGGAGTGACTTTTAGCACATTTATATGATCAATCATTTTTAATTTCTAGATATTGACGAGTGCACTACAGAAACCAATAACTGTGAACAGATATGCAATAACCAAGAACCGTTTTTCAATTGTTCTTGTATCGAAGGCTATCTCCTTAATGACGATGGAAAAACTTGTGATGGTATGTTTAGTCATCACAAAGAACTTTGACATATCGAGTTAACAATAGATGTGGTGTCTTAATACATCTAAAAACTTGGTTATGTTTAATCTAAAACAGGTCTGCTGTAACACGCGCTTTCAATAAGTAAACTGGTAAAATGCAACTAACTTCGACTTGATTATGTGTTAAGCAAATTTTGTTAATTTCTCAAGGTGGGATCGATGTCTACAGCGTAAATCGTGACTGTACAGATGTTACTTCAGCAATCGTTTATTCAGACATCCTTGTGTAATAAAGCTATTTGATATAGCTACTGTTGTACGTAACAATCTGCCGGCCACCAATTCTGTGAAACAATTGCGTGAATCGATTTGTAAATTTATGATTTTGAATTTTTAGATATAGACGAGTGTTCCACCGACGCAAATGACTGTGAACAGATTTGTCACAACCAACAGCCATATTTCAATTGCTCTTGCGATGAAGGATATCTCCTTAATGACGATGCTAAAACATGTGATGGTATGTTTGGCCGTAACAAGCCAATGTATAGGAATCACAGTATAAAGTATGGCAAGAAGTGGCACATAACCAAATATTAATATTTCTTATAGATACTAACAATTACTTTCTTCTTATAATTTAATAGGACCAATTATATATATATATATATATATATATATATATATATATATATATATATATATATATATATATATATATATATATATATAATTTCTAATCAGATGTTTACAGAAAGTTTCCCTTGAGAGACCCAGGTACCAAGGCATCACTGGGTCTAGAAGGTTGACAGGACATTTTGATGTCCTTTGTGGACCATGTATTGTATACTAGCGGCGGAAGGGAATCTTTATCCTTCTGAATACTAAAACTCTGGAATGCAAAATTACAAACATCCAAAGGCAACTTTTCAACAGCTGCAAGCTCCTTCACATCAAGTGGATTATAGACTTTACGCAAACGCCAAACAGAAGTGGTAATACCTCTGCAATGAAGAATTCATCAGGAGTTTGTCGTGCGGTCTCATCCTTTACGGGCCAAGCAATGGGTCAGCGTAGATGGTTATACCGTAATGAGGTTATTATATGTCCCGGATGTTAATCATAATGAGCGGGCAATATTGGCATTCTTTTTCCCGCAGACGGAATGAAATCGTATACACGAACTAGGACGGAAACTCTAACAGCGACAATTGTTCTTCCTTCCGCACACAGATATTGACGAATGCATGACTGATGATGGCGGCTGTGAACAAATCTGCAAAAATACGGAGGCTTCATTCAATTGTCTCTGTGAAACCGGATTTGCACTGAACGCAGATGGTAAAACATGTACTGGTAAGGACAGTTGTTCTCTCTATTCAATTATTATCAGTGATATTATTTTCATTTCTGCACATGATGAGTTATTCGATTTAACATGCAGATATCTTCCAACATATCATACTTATCGGTGAAAATATCCTTTCCATGAATAGGACGATATCATGATGGCTAGAAAAGGTGAAATGGCAGTTGCAATCTGAAGATGGATTTTTGGTCGTTGCATTGGTTGCGAGATCCGGTTTTATTTTGAAGACGGCACATCGCTGTAATTAGTTTTAACATAACGATCTTTTAATACCATCTTGACCATTCTATTTTTAGTTAAGATATTTTACAGCGATTCACTGAGTGGAATATATAGCATCGTGGCTGGCGGTGATCCACAGATGTTATCCCAGAGCGATGGAGCCTATGGGATAGACTATGATTGTACCAGTGGCTACTTATTTTGGTCGAGTGTTGAACAGAATGCCATTTTTCGTGGTAAACTGGAAGACGGGAAGATTACAGAAGAGGAAACCATAGTTGAGACAGGTGATTGATGATTAATACAGTGAATTTTAAAAAGTCACAATTGGTCCACAATTGGTTATAGTTCAATCTTGCATTCTAGCGTAGTTATAGTTCGGAAGTTTGCAGATTCTCTTGTGTTAATCAAAAAGAGAACATATTTGTATTGAACAGAAACAGAATCATTTCTATGCATTTAAAATTCAATGGAAAGTGAAGAATTGCGATGTGGGACCGAGAGAGACACACACATAGGATAATATGGTCACCATGTCAAGGAGTGTGTTCCTTTCATGCTTGGTCATCTATTTTAATGACTTCTGTTCCTTCACCATCAATCGTATATTAAAGAGGCACTCACACTTGGTACATTTTTAAAGCACATTGTTTTAATGCCAACGGTCGATATTTGACGAGGCGACTGCGCGCGGATCGCGAGATATCGATAAAAACATGTCTTCAAAAAAGTAAAAGTTTGTATTCCGGTGGCCCACCTAAATTCAGCTTCCGAACATCGAACGTTCGGCACTGGGGCCATTGTCAACTAAGCTATGGAGTACGAGTCTACGCTGACGCTGCTGTATACGCCACAGTACCACTGGCGTCGGTGATCGGTCATGGCCTGTTGGAGAAAGCTGAGTCTTACTGACTTGGCCTGTAAACGAAAAACAATTTTTGCTGATTCCACCAGAATTGGCAAAGGTGACTAGCACAGTCACGTGCGGTTGATACATAGCGGCCGCCGCGTGATATGCATAGACGCATGCCACGCGCGCATACCACGCGCGCGGCGTACTGTGTGGCAGACGACAAAATGTAGTCATCGGAGGAGGCTAATATTTGACATGTAAAAACTGATGTTTTATGTGGTATTGGTTAAAAATATAATACAACCGATTTAGAATAATGAAAACGACAAAAACTAAGGAGTAGTTTTTAAAAACTTACCTGAGGTAAAGGCATAATGCTGTATATAAAGTCTTTGCAGTGGGAAGTAAATTAATTGCGTCAGTTCGAACTTATTGTAGACTCCCTAGAATATCGTCAATCAGCACACACCGACAACAAACCTTCGGGGGATTTCGAGTCAAAATTAGAACGATCGTAAAACTTCGGGATGTGAAAAAACGCTCGGGAAATGACATGTTTTTATCGATATCTCGCGATCCGCGCGCAGTCGCCAAGTCAAATATCGACCGTTGGCATTAAATGTGTTTTAAAAATGTTACAAAGTGTTTTAAAAATGTTACAAAGTGGGAGTGCCTCTTTAAGAATAAATTGGATGAATAGTATTCTTCAAAACACTAAAAGTACCGTGATTGTCTTTGAGATGACATAAACTCTTTAGATAGACCCCTTTCAATTCTAAAAAGAATAGCCACTACAAAAGGATTAATGTTGTGTTTTGCCATTGTCTAGGAGTGGAGATACCAACAGATGTAGCCGTTGATTGGGTCAATGGCAATGTCTACTGGGCTGATAATGAGCACGAACTTATTGCGTCTGCCTCACTGGATGGTTCGTCGGTCACTTTGGACTTGCTGGGTGATACAGAACGACGTGACCCCCTAGCTGTCGCAGTAAACCCAGACGCAGGGTGAGGCCATATTTGCTTGTTTGGCGACTGCAGGTTGTCAATGTTGTAGTTAATCTCAGCAAAGGCAAGAGTCAAGTTTGGTAGTCCTTGATATATGCTTGATCATATAAGCATTTTGTGCACAGCAACTGCAGGACTTGAGTAGCTCTAAGCTAGCAAGATAGTATTACTGACATCAGACCATTAGAGTTACTCATCCCTATGACGTAAGAAGTACCAAAATAAAGGCTTATACGCTGTCGAGGCATGTAGATAAAAAGGAAGTATAAAACCATTTAATTAGTATTAATATCGTAAGACCTTTCATACAGACAACGTTAACATTTCGAAATGCAAAACACGTGACAAATGTACAACGAAATGTTATTGAATAGAGAAGCCAAGTAAGTTGCTACTTGTAATAAGTAAAATGGTTCGATTTAACTCATAAGGAACGACAAAAATATACATTATTTTGAACGTTTATGTGCTTTATCTGGAATGCGCGCATCATTGATGAATATTTTGAATTACAATTTTTTTAATAATACCGTAATGGACTGAATGAAGTTTTACCATCTTCTTGTTTTGAAAACGTTTTGAAATCGAAAACTTAACCATCCTAATGGAGATAATTTGAGTATTTGATACATAGTCTATACGGTGACACCTAATTGTATATTAGGTTACGAGGCGAGTTGTTTAAGGTTTTCGCGAGGAAGGATTGAGCAAAAGCTTAAAAACTTTCTGTTTCTAGGTGCGTATTACCGTGATATTGATTCTGCAAGAAAGGCGATATAAAATATTTGCTGAGATAAGAAGGACACAGCGCAAATTCCACTCAAGAAATACCGTGATTGTTTTCCCCTAATTACTTTAAGATATTTTCCAATAGATTTATGTACTGGGGGTATGAGCACAGAGTGGATCTGGCAACGACAGAGTATGGCATCGAAAGGGCAACTTTAGATGGTGCGAATTCAACTATACTGGTAGATGGACTTGATGCTCTGTCGGGTTTGAAATATGATCAGTATACTGACCAACTTTGCTGGTGCGATGGAGGTGAGATGATACGTTTGTTTGTATAATTAGAGATTGTTCAAACTGCTGTGACTTTTTACTACAATACATCGAATGCAGACACTCACTTCCTCACAAGTGAGAACTTTCTTGATATGTCTGTTCATTACAAAGTGCGCACTGCCGCATGCGGCAATGAAGCCCGATGACGTACCACTGTTACATTATAAAAAATATGCTGGACACGCTAGAAAAACGGCATACGTTCCAAAGGTGCATTTTGCACAGTTGACAATAAACAAGAGAAAAGAGACGTCTTATAAAAGATCGAGAAGGGTATAGTAGATAGTTCTGAAGAGACACCTGCCAGTAATAAAACTATGTCGGAGTGACCATATAGAACTACCATAAATCATGACGGCATCATTTGCCACAAAGTACACCATACTTCGTCACAAATCATAATATCAAGAACATTTATAGAGTTACTTTCTCTCTTTCAAATTGCATTTCAGTATCCACAATTGAATGCCTTGACTTAGCTACGTCAGAGCGTGAAGTTGTAACAAGTGAAGGCAGAAGACCATTTGACATCGCCTTCACTGAGGATAGCATATACTGGATAAGTACTGAGCTGTAAGTTTGTACTTTCTGATATCGTACCTGCCTGCCAAGTTTCAAACCAACCCCGCAACACATATGCAAAAATACATAGATACATAGATACATAGATACTTAGATACATAGATACATACATACATACATACATACATACATACATACATACATACATACATACAGACAGACAGACAGACAGACAGACAGACAGACAGACAGACAGACGCTTACATAGTTATGTATACGTATACAGGCTTGCGTGCTTGTGTGAACGTAAGCACGGATTGTTGTTCTATGTTGACGCCAATTATCGTCTTTATTTTTCTTCTAGTAATGATATCATGGAATTACCAAGAGATGACACTAGTGGCCAAGGTCAAAGGTTCAACATTGATGCTGGCAATCCAAGAGGCATCACTGCTGGTTGGCGCTGTGATGTTGATGCCACCCAGGTCGCACTTTAATGGGAGTATATTAAATACATCAGTTTGTCAACAAATACAAACGGACGGACTTACATGAGATAAAAAAATTTGCATGCAAGTTTTAAAATATTGCGACCAAGTTCACAATCGAGTAGTCACTTTGCAAAGCATGAATACAATTACATGCAGGTTTATTTGGTTTTGTTTGACGTTCTATAAAATTAGAAGGACGTACACTATGTTTCTCATGATTTCGTTTAATTAGATACGTTGTCATTGTTATACGTTGTAATGAGTGCGATACAGCTTCGCCCAGTAATGGTATACACTACATTCACTCTACTCTGACAGTTGCATATCATTATAGCAAACATTTACTTAATATTCTTGTCTGTAACTTCGTTTTAGCGAGAAAAGGTTATAACAATGCCTGCCTACCTATGTTACTTCAATCATCACTTCAAAAATTGTCGACTCGATGTAGAAATTACTTGCGAATCTCTGAACTAAGTCGCAGGTATTCCAATGCATTTATTATCTAGATAATAAATCCTTTTAAGGATGTTCTCCCTCATTTTATAATTGTTTTATTTTTCCAAATTGTTTTTTCTATCAGCTCATAGTACTGTTACATAGGTCCACTCTTTTATCTTTTGCGTTACCTGTTTCGCACGTATTATTATTGTTTTAGTTTCATGCCGAAGTAATGTTATTTCACTGACTGAAAGAGATTTATTAATCTGTTAATATACCTGTAAAATGCAGGTATGGCTGAAAGGATGCGCCAAAATATATACCAACCGCTAAAGCCAAGAAAAATAAAAAGATTGTTTCTCATCCTAGACATATTTCACAATGATGCGGTAACGCGATGTTTCTTTCACTCTCAATTGTTTTATTCTTCAATCAACAAGAACGCGGAAAAGACATGAAAACAATACAGGAATGCCCGCAGAGATAAATGCCCAGCAGTGTTGCTTTATTATCTTTGTATAGCAACATTTCTACGGTTTGACTTTTAGTGCAGCAATGCACAGTTTTGACAGGGTAATGTAACAGTGACACATATGTACAGTTCTGAATGTAATGTTAGTGTCAATTATTTTGTTTACGATTCTGTTTTATACAGCACTGTGATATGCACCATCGTTGCGTTTTTTGCGGTTTTTTTTTTCATTTTATTTCCTCATGAGCGGAAAAAAGATTGACGCGGTGGGTCTGAATTGACGCGCGCAAGTATGAGAAACAAACTTTCTATTTTTCTTGGCCTAAAGGGCGGCTTTTTTTAAAAAATTGAAACAATACGAACCAGGTCAGGAACATGAAAATTTACACGACATGATAAATTGACGATTTCTGAAACAAAATCTGCAGCAGAAATGTTGTTTCACAAAGCTGTTATGATACAACATGCCATTGTTACTTATTTGGATTCATTTTGAAGCTTCTAGAGTTACTGTTTTCACCACCATGTCTTGAAAATTTAATAATTTCCCATGGAGTAGTTAACCTTGGTATAGCAGCCATTTTGAATTTCAAATATCATTTTTATTGATTGTTTCTCGAACTAAAACCTCCATGCTGATTTCTGATTTTTTATTCTTGTTTATAAAACACAATCATTGTTTATAGTTTCCCTGAGAAAATGTTTAGCAAACGCCTAGGCCCTTCAGTTTCGTTGCGCGAGCTTCCTTATGAAAAGAATTTGCCTTATGTTGTCGATACTGGTAAGTCACTGCGGGGAGCTGGAGATGTCGACATTGACATAGATTGTTTCCTAATTGAAAGTGAACGCAAACTTGTCTCATGAAATAAATTCAAGTTTCTTCGATTGCAAGAAAGGAGACATTAAAACTACATCGGCGATTCCCTATCCGAAACGAAATATGTGTCCAGTCACTGTATTACTTCCATAATTCAATTTGTTTGTTTACTCGTTGGCATTAATGTCCGTTATAAACAATAAAATAGATACTTGGGTATGACAGTGTCATTTCAAAAAATTTCATTATTTTCAACAAAAAGAACCGCGCGCGTTCTTCATTCTCCAAAACTAACTTGAATGCACGTGTTGACAAGTCAATTTAGAATGTACTCGTGGTTGATGTCCAGCCTACATTCAAATACCACAATAATTTGTGCTGTATACAAACCTTATGGAGGCCAAATTATGAAAGTAAATATTTATTTCAATGTAATTGATATCAATACTTGATATCAGTTGTTTAATCTTTGTAGTTTCTACCTACATCACACCGCAGGTAATTTAAGCGTTAAGACAGCGAATTCAAGGATACTGTACTAAGTTCTGACTTGAACATTGTATGGCATTTTATAATTGCACAGGACTGAACAAAAATGATGAAATGTACGGGGACAATGCTGGTGACTAGATATGGCTGGTATGACGTGTACAAATATAGTACCATTCTTTAGTAACTTTATTCTATATAGCGCTATCGATATTGTTTTCGAAATTTATACTTCAAATCTGACAGCCTATTGTAATGGAAGGCCTTTTACAAAAGGACGGCTGCGTCGTTTAGAGTTTAAACTTGCGCGCGATGAATATCTGAAAAAGGTAACATCGATTTAGTTTGGTTGTCGAGACAGTAGGTGCTGAGCAGCGCCACCAACGTCAGATTAACTACGCATATCGTATCATCTTTGACGCATGAATATTTTTCAATTGCGTCCAAAATAATATCAATGGTAGTCTGTCATACATACTTGAAAATATGATATCAACACGTGTTTGAGAAGAGGCGATCGACATCAAGCTGCAATTGCCATGTCATTAATGTCACGATGATGAATGGCAAGGACGCCCCTGTGATTGGTTGTTTTCCCGGCGAGAAACGGTGCTAAAATTTTCAGGTCAATGAACCACTAGTGACCACTACTATCATAATTCATTGATGCGAACGAAGTGAAAAAATCAATATGGTAATTTCGATGTTGTTGGTATCTTCATTCTTCATATTTGGCAATAAATCGTACTTGAGAAATTTGAAGAGATCGACGGTGCCAGGAAATAGAAATATCCATATCGTTCTGCTAAAAGTGAAATAGCTGGATGTAATTTTAGACAAAGGTTGTTGACTCTTGAAAATTTGTTATTACAGCTGTAAATATAACAAAATAAACTACAAATGTCGTAACATTCGTAGTAGATAATGTTAAGTGATAGCTCACTTCTGCCTACCTTTAAATAGGGTACTTATTGACACACTAGAAGCAATAATCTGTGATATTCCTGTAAATCTAAGAACTTTATCGAAGTGAAATCATCAAAGCTTAGTGCTCTGAAGAATCCTTTTCAGGCCGTGTCTTCCCATTGGACAGCTCAGTAACTCCATAGTTATCTGCTTTTCGCATGAATTTTCACGGCTCAGAGATATATTCAATTCAGTGAAAACACGCCGACCATTTTCAAGTTGCAAAGACTTAACATTATCATCGAATTCGTTAGATCACTCAAAGACGAACAGGTCTTATAACCAATGAAATATCAACTTATTTCTTTTAAACGATGGTACGTTTTGTTTTTATTAGGCGATACGCCAGTTCATCTGAGCGGCGGAGTGATACATACTTTCGTTCATTTGTTTGTGATTTTGACCCTCGTAAATTTATGCTAAGAACTTTGTGTCATTTAGAGACGAATCCTACAATGCAAATTTAGCCTTATCCTGAAAACTGTACGCTTTCAAAGGTGGCAGAATCCGTTCATGTGAGTAAATTGAAATATTTATTTCGTACAGTGTACACGTAAACGTAGCTGCGTTCAGAAACCCTCACGTGTTTGTTCGTCTGCTCGACATGTATGCTGAAATGGAGTTATTATCAATCAAATTTGAGAAGAGAAAAGCCCGTTCAGTTTATCTAAATCATGTGATACGTATATTTGTCCCAGTTTTGATGACTATACTCGATAGACATCTTATTTTTTGGCTCCATGGATTTACATAATACCTGAATTGCAGACTCGGTAGGAATATATTAACTGTGGTTGAATTCGTAAATTCGTGAACCCGCAACATCCACTGTCGTCAGAATAAGTCAACGGAGAGATAAGCTGACTTTCCCAAACTACCATCAAAAATAATTGTTTTTGACAAAAATACGCACCCGATAGTATGCTTTGGTTGGGAGGTTTTATTCAAATACCCTATAAATAGAAGCTTGGCTTCGTTATCGCGGTAATTTGAATATATCAGAGAGTGACATGGCGACACGGACAGGATAGAAAGGATAAGGTACGTACAGAGTTTGTAAATTTTTTTTATGCTACTGACGACCTTTATCGTATTGTCGCTTAAAAATGGATAGCATGAATTGATTTAAAAAAATTCCGATGCTTATACTGACCAAACATACTCTGTTGTACATAGTACCTGCTGTCGTTTGGTGGTTTTATCAACTCCTTTTGTCCCCGTTCGTTCAAATATTTGAAAAGCTGTAGAATAGGCCTGTGTTTGCCTTTTACATTCGGGCGCCATTCCGCCAGGACACACTCTTTCAAGCCAATATTGAATGTGGATGGTCGAATATTAAGTCCTCCAGTGTAAGATATGGCAAGAAATCTGGTCATACTGTATTATTTTATTTAATGGATAAACTTAACTACTATGTCAGTTTATATGAAGATCATCCTCTGTGCCAACTGTAAAAATATCAGGAAACACTAAATAAAGTTTAATTCATGGAATGCACTTCGAATACGGCTTAGTGATACAGGAAATATTCTTTCGGTGCATGTCTATGACGTCATGTTGGCATGCATTCACCTGTATGTCTTTGCACACAGTATTTTGTGCCAGCTCATTCGCTTTCTCAAAATACTCGACCTTGACGTTGCAGTCAAGTTACTCATACTTGTGGCTTATTTTTGACAAAGCAAGTAATATTTATGACTGATATTTGTCAAAAGCTGCCGGAATTAGCGAAGTCTTGTGAGCGTGTTCTCACTTCAGGCAACAGTAAATTAAATACTTTGACATAATTTCACGTTGCATATACAAATCAATGTAATGGTCGGCCTGTTCTGACCACGATACGTTTGTGTTCGGCTCATACTGGAACCTCTTTCTTGGCAGAGTTTATGAAATAGCTGACATACTTGCGATTGTTTATCATGGCGAGCGCTACACTAAGAGTTAGGTGGTGACGTTCGTTAACTCATGGAGCGCAGATAAGTGACTGAGTTTCACATTTGAATTTATACTAATTCGAAATCAGCGTTTTAATCCACCGTTGATGGCGATATACAATCTTTTCGTGGCAGATAAACAAAACCCGGTCGGATTAAATGGAAAGACGGTGCCAAACGGGTTGCTCCTTATTTCAAGTGCTTCTAGAACACTTTGCAGTGAAATCGCCGATTACATTCAAATCTATACACATCGACATAGATTCGCTTCTGCTGTCTAGAGAATGATATACAGCATTTCAAGAGAAGAAATATTTACCTTCATTAAAATTTAAAAAAAAAGACATCACGAAATACTGTATAAATTTAAACCCTTATTGTAATCCAAACCTGATTTCACTGTCCACTTTCAACGCTGAGAGCATATATGTATCGAAAACCCGTCGTAATACGATAAGAGCGGTTCTTGTTCGTAAATATACTGGGAAAGATCTGGAGTCTTACTTTTAAAAACCCTCTGCGGACACATTGCCGAGAATCCTAACATCGCCACTGAGGAGGACAAAGAAAATGGAATGGTGTTCACGTTTAATAAACTTATATCATAGCTCTGTCAATGTCAGTGAATTTGGTGACGTCATACCCTAAGATTATTACTGATACTGTATCCGATTACCCAGCATGATGGCTCCATGATGTTTTCTAAATCTGAAAATCCACTGGCATTACTAAAACTATAAAATGATGGCAATAATGTAACCCCTCCCTGGCCCGTAATGGACTAAAGCGAACTTTCCATTCCATAATTCACTCGGCTGTGCCTTGTTATAAATTGTGTCGCGCAAAGTTTGCTTTCATGGGCCGGGAGGCCCTAGGGGTACATTATTCCTTAAACATCAGGTCTATCTGTCTTTTGCAGTATGAAAGGGTCAACATCTCCTGGCTTCATTTCGAAAGAGTCGTGTTTTTTTTATTATTGATTATTTCTATCTTCCATCTTATACGGCTCGACGCTCAATCCAGCCTTTCCTTGTGAAAGACACTTTTTCATTCTGTTTGTATATAAACAAAACATGCACTTACGATTGACGTGTGAGTAAAGGTCTCGTATGATTTGTAGTTGCCACGACTGTTTTATACTGTCTGCGTATACACACAGGAGTGCGAAATTCTGAGATTTCAGACTTTAAATTCAACTCCCATATCTGTAGCAGGATAAGACGAGTGGAAGACGGGTCGCTCGACCTTTCCATTTCTTGGTACGGGAACTCAAGGAGAAATATCAAGCGACAGCTCTTCCAGCCCAGATAGTATTCTAAAAGCAGTATTGCCAAATTCTAATGTTAAACGACATCATGGTTTCATTGAGATCGCTCTAAATAGAATTAAAGTTAGGTTCTCACTGGCGATTAAAGACAATAGCGCGTAAAGTGGAAATATTTGATAACTGGCCCTTTGGAATCTCCTTTCCGATCGCACTATCAGGATATAATATTATTGTCACGAGGAATACGAGTTGAGGTAC
The DNA here is from genome assembly GCF_041260155.1 of Ptychodera flava. Lineage (NCBI taxonomy): Eukaryota > Metazoa > Hemichordata > Enteropneusta > Ptychoderidae > Ptychodera > Ptychodera flava. Next base: position 12,906,787 of record NC_091944.1, on the reverse strand, counting down.
CAGTCTGGGTCGTAATGCTTTCAGTAACTGAAGCTGACACACCGAGATGTTGATTGTAGCAACTCTTTAGATCTTTATTTGTAGATGGCAACGTGAAACTCAACGTCTCAAAATTCTAAGTCGTCAGTGTACATTCACTACAAAGTTATTATACTTTTCTAAACTTAGATAACTACAAAATTATCATCATTATACAATGTTTATGACGTGGAAATTTCCGTCAGTCTTTGATCGTTACTTAAGATTAAACAAGATCACACCATGGAATATATCGTTCTCGATTGCTCTCATTCAAAACTTTACCAATAATTGATCTAAAAGTATGACGCTATCTCCTATTTCCTTCTTGTGCGATTTTGAACCAACCTTCACACGCCATGGCCACGTGAGGGACGCTTCCAGACAAAATCTCTACAGGGGCGAGCCAAAGGGTGCACTGCCTGTATTGCGAAAGGCCACAACATCTCACTTTCAATTAACCAATTTGAGACTGTGACGTTTCCACTTCAAAGTCTGAATATATGACAAAAATAGTATTTGAATGATAATAATTTAGCACATTTTGTCGTGTACTTGACGACTGATTTGTAGGTGGCAGACCTCAGTGTTCAAGTTAAGCTATGTGTCCATTAGAAGAAGATCGAGGGAAGCTCTCTGGTACACGCGCCGGGCAACAATGATTGTATGTTAGAGCACCTTAGAATATGTTGTCCGAATTAAGAAAACTGCTCGCAGCATTTGTTTCAAGCATGACTTTACCGTACAGACATAGTAAAAACGATCATCTCTTATGATCTCCCGTTTTGATATCCATTATAACTGATGTTTTACGGGACCCTGCCGTTTTGCCTTACACAAAAAGTACATAGCGTGAGTTTGTAGTTAGTTGACAACGAAGTCGAACTGGGGAAAGTACAGAAATCAGTGAAATAGACAAAGCACTGTTCAACATCCAGTGTTCTGGCGGGAAATGAAGTCATTGTTTTTATATAATAGACAGTAGGGCTATAGCCGTTCCTAAAATTATGTAGAATATGTTTATACCTTAAGTAGTTGTCTACCATATGAAAACAAAATGTCGGACAGCGTTTAAAACACATCCAAACCAACTGTTTCTTGCATATACTGAATAAACTGTACTCGATATCAAGTATGTTTACAGTAGAATTACGCGGCGATGAGCTGTTCTGGCGACCAAAGTGATAACAAATATCACATAATATAAATTCGGTTCATAATTTTGACTGGCATGATGTTGTAAAAAGCGGATAAACGAGTTAGTCATATTTCCTTTTGTTGTGCCTTTATTGCGTAACACTATATGCGAATAATTATGGTCATTATAATTTAATGGCACGCATAGTCCGCTCCATTAAATCCGGCTGCGTCGGTAACACAGAAGGCCCACGCATTCGACTTCGGTTCTTTCATTCATTCAACATTTTTGGAGTATGTAAGTGTATAATTTTCTGTCTCTCTGGTATGGAAAGTAAGGTTATATTACTACAGTAGTTGTTTTGATTCACATTAACTTCAAGTAGCAAGCTACGGTAGATTTTACACGATTGTAAAATATCATAATTGTATTATATTCATAGGTCACGAAACGAAACATATTGTTATGGCTGTTCATTCACATACGCCTAACCCCCACCCCCGGAGTTTGCTGTATATACGCCAGAATGGTTACACTGTTGATGCCATGCCATTTTTGTGGCGTTTTAACGATGATTCGTATTATTCTTGAAAAATTAATGCAAATGATGTTATGTTTGATCATACCGAGACTCTCAACCATTCCATTGACATACTCATCGGCAGCCTCAGAAATACAATGACAAAAACTGTACATATTGATGATATTCCATTTGTTCATGCCATATGACAAAAATACATTTTCTTTTTTCTCATTCATGAAGTAAGTTAAGCTATACAAGTGTTCTGTGGGCTAATATAGAGAAAACTGACTATATTCCATGGTATTGTTGACAAATAAGTTCCAGACAAGTTGTCAACAAATAACTCTGCTCATTCCACATGTACAAACAGAACACTGCCCGTTTTGCCATGATTTTGATTGTAGGGGAAATATGGTTTTACTGAATGAACAAAATGCAGGGGTCAGCCCAGACGTATAAGAGCTAGTGGAGTTCAGTTAAAATGCAATGATAGGTGAAAATATATCACTTTCACAGAGAATGATAAAAACCAGAGATCGCTACGAAATGTTTTAAAATGACAGAAGCAAAATTTAAGAGAAACAGTATGCCTTTTATTCGTTGCTTAATTGTTGTTTAAGTTGTAAAAGCTCATGGCAAAGACGCGATGATTCGACACAGTCTATTTAGATTCATAATATTTACACAGTTGTGTTTAGAGAAAAAAGTATAGTTGAATGGTTTCAAATGTGGGTAAAATATCGAATAACACAATAATAACGAGTTCTCATTAAAAGTCATACTAATTACCTCTGAACCAGCTGTGAGGCCTTCATACGATAGTAATACTGACAGTGCGACAAAAGATGGAGTACCATAGATATAATGTGCAATTTCATAATTAAAGCTAATATTTGATGTAAGGGATGGACCACCCTATCACGGGAAATGGACACAATTACTTTTATCGTATTTTATATCACGTTATAAAGTTGTCCTCTATCTGCCAACCTCTTAAGCGGTATTTGTCCCCTGATGATTGGATTGAATTTAATTGAACAGCTGGCCTTCTCAGCGGAGCCTATGGAGAAGAGTGGACCCGGAAACTCCCTTTGTCCATTAGCTTGTAAACGGATGGATTGTATGTTGTCTAATTGAAACACATTCTCCAGGCTGTATTTGTTATGAAAAGGCTGCTGAACGCATGGTCACATTATCCAAATGTACGTTTTAGCCAGTGTATTTACACATAAAATGTCCTCGCGCTAGAATTCGATAGACTTGTCGTATCACACAAATGATATTCTGCTAGAGGAAAATGCTAACGATTTTGTCTCTGAAGTTCTTCTTGATATTTTAAGTCAGTCTAAAAATCTAAATTATTTTATATCGCTGAAGAATTATTAATAAAGTGTGTGTATAAGTAAACTGAGGGCAATTCCATGTATGATCTGTCTAATTAGCATAATGCAAATCAGATTAGATTCAAAACTGAATACAAATCACAACGATGGTCATAGCAAAACATTAAACAACAAGCAAAGGAGTTTGGCTAATTCCCGAAGTTGATGTACCCGGATTAAGCTCTGTCCGTAGAGATGAAACAGCTTCTCTGCCTTCCAAACGAAGATATAAAATGTTTATGCAATAAGTAATTTATGTGTATGTGTGAGGGGATGACAGGCACGGTGGTAATTCGACACTGTTGATCGTCATGGAAATATCGAGCGTTCTTAACCGTCCAATTCCCTATTGTTTTAAGGTACCTACCGTGAATTATCCTCCCCTTCTTTAAGTGTTGCATCGTATCATTTTATAAGAACAGAGCCTTTACAACCTGAAGTTTTAACTCGTTCAATTAACAATAAACTTAAGCGTGAAGGCCCTGCAAGATTATGACAAAAATGCGCTCTGTCTCCGCCATAATTAGGTCGTAAAAACTGAAAGATACATTTTGCTGTGAAAACTCAGTCACTTACTTTACCTGAAAGTGTCATTTTACGATGTATTTCATGTATAAATGAATTACTACTCACATTTATAGTGATGTTTGTTTCATTACAGAGCACATCACTATGACAGAAGATAAGACGGAAGAGGGGTCATTGCTGTCATCAGGGAGCGCTGGGCAGGTAGGAAGTATAATACTTGTTTTAGAATATCATGTACAAACGAGAAAAAGTCTTGGCTACTAATTTTTTGTTTGATTGTTTTTTTGTTTTATTTGTTGCTTACTCTTTTTTTAGTGCGGAAGGCTTGAGACAACTTTCGGTCTGTACGATGACGAAAAGCCAGTCGCTTGGTGGCGCACTTCCAAAGACGCCCTCAATTTCTAATGCAACGTAGCTATATGTTCCCTTTTGTTCTGTCCATCAGTGATGTACGGGGTTGGTGTAGTGTAGTGTAGTGTAGTGTAGTGTAGTGTAGTGTAGTGCAGTGCAGTGTAGTGTAGTGTAGTGTAGTGTAGTGTAGTGTAGTGTAGTGCAGTGTAGTGTAGTGTAGTGTAGTGTTGTGTTGTGTTGTGTAGTGTAGTGTAGTGTAGTGCAGTGTAGTGTAGTGTAGTGTAGTGTAGTGTATTGTAGTGTAGTGTAGTGTAGTGTAGTGTAGTGTAATGTAGTGTAGTGTAGTGTAGTGTAGTGTAGTGTAGTGTAGTGTAGTGTAGTGTAGTGTAGTGTAGTGTAGTGTAGTGTAGTGTAGTGTAGTGTAGTGCAATACATGTAAATTACAAGTAATATTGTTTACTAGAGTGTGCAGTGCGGGATAAAATGTCTTTGTCACTTGAGTGGCAGCTCGCTTTTAATGCCATACATTTTCTTTGTTTTTGTCAGAAAAAGAATCAGCAAACCTTCCTGAAAGTTTTTGTTTCCATTATTGCCATGGTGATTGTCTTCGGATCGATCGTGTTTGCTGTAGTTTACGTCCAAAAAGCATCGTCTGGTGAGTCTCAATTATGGGAGCTGTAGCTGACTGATGTCAGTAGTTAAAGGGACAAAGTCGGCCATTTTTCATGAATTTTGTTTGATACGAGATACTATTTATATTGTTTGACAAGATAAAATATTCTGAATGAATGGGTGACCATACATATATTCGACCCCGGCTTTAGACACGATACATGAAACCATTGCGAAAATGAATTAATGGTCATGACCATTAATTCATGTTCGCGATGGTTTCATTTACCGTGTCTAAAACCAGGGTCGAATATATGCATGGTTACCCATTCATTCAGAATCTTTCAACATATCAAACAGTATAAATTGTATCTTGCATAAACAAAATTCATGAAAAATGGCCGACTTTGTCCCTTTAAGTGAGAATTATAGTAAGGGAATGGCATTCAAGAGACTTAGAATGTCCAGCATCCATTATCAGAAATACGAAAGAAAGTAAACTGGTTGGCAATGACATTGCTAGATTTTAATGAATTTGACAACGAGATGTCGGAACAGTTCTGTTTCACCACAACATTTTTCCCGGGGTGTAGTTATTCAAATAAAACTAGGTTTACATTATTTTGATAAGCCAAAATATATAATTGTAATTGCATAAGAATGATATTACCGTGAAAACTCACTTCAGCACTTTACCGTTTAAATCCTACACTTCTTCGCATTCAGCAGTTTAATATCTCACTCGATGAGCCAGGTTAATAATCTCTTCGTAGGCGGGAGATAAAATTTTGCATCTTGAATGAAACCTGACGCTAGCTGCCAAATGTTTTTTTTCGCTCATTATGAAAAAGCACTATAAGGTTACCGCTTTTGTATTCTTTCATGCCCTCTAAATGCTTCTGTCCCTTTTTCGATATGGTTCAATGATAATTGGTTTGAGATAGCCTTTATAAGTTGTGATCCTGACATCTTTTCCCTCTATTTTTACAGGAGCAAACCAATGCGCCAAACAAAATGGCGGCTGCGAACATTTATGTCGAAGTTACGGTGATTTCTTCAACTGTTCTTGCCATTCTGGATACACAATAGCGGACGATGGAAAGAGCTGTATTGAAACTTACTGACCAAAAGAAATTGGAATGCCACAAAAAGACTCCACCTGCGCTTAGAACATACTATTCGAACCCGCCATTACTCTGACGATGTGATGTGATGGCGCTCTTTTGCTAAAAAAATTTTTTGGCTTCGGAAGAACCGGGGATTTGTCGACAACTTCTGAACTTCTAGGGTAGATTTTGTCGTCGATATATGACGAGGACGTCTTGGCTGACATACATGGAACCCGAAATCAAAATCTTCAACTACATAAATGCTATAAAAATCGTGACTTTAAAATTGCATCGGAAAAGCATGCACTTTAGCAAATGAAAATGTATTTAGTCCCACCCAATTTCCCACCCAATTCCTACGGGAAAGATTATGACAAAATAAACTTTACTAATTGTATCAACTTTCTAAATGAAGCCAAACGATTCTTTCTATTAAATGCCGAGAAGGCATTTCTAACGGTTACCATGTATCCATGGAAATCTCAGTTTCATTCATGTATTTATTTATTTATTTATTTATTTATTTATTTATTTATTTATTTATTATTTATTTATTTATTTATTTATTTATTTATCTATCTATCTATTATTGACTCATTAATTTATTACAGTACTGAATTTTGCTTCCACCCGGCATCACCTCTGATATATGACGAATGAACTATAAATGACTGTCTCACCGTTGTTTCTGTACCTACCTATATACTACGTCTTTCGCTGCCTCTACCGGTAAGGTATCTCTTCCTTCGTCTTCAAGTCTTTTGAGTTCACAATGTTGCTTTAAAGCGCATTTAATAACACACTGTTCGGAAGGCCGAGGACATTTAATCTCCGTTTTATTTCGACAGCAAAGTATTTCAGCTACAAGACACGACGTATAATTCATTATTTTGTTGATTCGTAAAGAACACTGTATCATAAGAGTAGTGAGCATGAATTATGTTGGGGTTTATTTTCTACTGACACGAGTAGGTTTACAATGAAATGGGTCGATTTTGTCAGATAAGCACTTGTTAGACACTCGCCCGGTACATACAGCTCTTTCTGAGAAGGCTATACCTTAGACGTACTGAAAAAAATTGTTCATATTAACGTTAAGGGCGTTCTTGTAAGTAATTTGACTGACGGGTGCGTACTGAGTGAGGCAAAAATTTGTGTTGAATCAGTGCTTCTCTTTTTGGGAGATTTCGAACTGGATAACGAGTATTACATGAGAGGGGATGAATGGTTGCCACAGATATGAGGTGACACTCTAAACAATCGACTGCTTGGTAAATTTCCATCTTAGCGCCGGCTTTGAATTCAATTTTAAAATGATGTGTCGAGATATGATCATTGAGCGCATCGTGTACGACTAAATATCACACAACCCTAGGGAAAGGTCGTAGGCGTAGGAACCAGTTGGCAGGGGGCAGTTGCCTTCCCAATGCTGAAGTGGTTTTTTTTTTTGGGGGGGGGGCAAAGACATACTTTGCTCCCCCACCCTCTCCTCACAACTACAACTATAGCCAATCTAATGGCTAACTTTCACACATCATAGCAATACGAATTTAGGGAGCCCCCATAGTAATTACAGGGGATGGCGGGGGAATTCCCTGCACACCTGTACCGAAAATGTGACTCTCCCCTATCCTCCTGTCTAAATGTGGTCCTCCCACTTGTCCGACATTCTAAAACTTGACCCTCTCCCAACCACTGCAGTATTTTACCCATGAATAACTGAAACAGTATCAGCTAATTTACATAACAATTGGTTTTATTGCTATGTAAGTTAGGGACAAATTACGGAGGGGAGGGCTGGTGTTTTTTTAGGGACAGTCGCAATTTATTACTCAAGAATTTTGAATAGATATGGTATTTCATAAATTTGAGGGAGGGTCACCACATTATGTGCAAGAAGACAAAATGTGGCTGATACAGTGCTTCATCCAAAAATATCAAATCATAATACAAGGAGTTTATCAGGCAAATTATTGACTATTTTCCCCTACAAAACATGCTATATCTGTATATTATATATGTCTAATAATGCATTTAAATGTACTTTGCTTGAAGTGGGAAGTAAGGCCGCGTTCAAAAAAAATGGTGAGGGGGGGGGGGCTGGAGGAATCGCGATTGAAATCTTATTTTTTTTCAGATCCCCCCCTCAATACCCTCAAAAATTTTCAAGTCCCCCCCTCAATACCCTCAAAAATTTTCAAGTCCCCCCCCAAAAAAAATTACCATATAGCCGCATATTTATTAGGAATGCACGCAGAGTAAAAAAACATGTAATGTGTCGTTCTGCACGCAAATGTTCAACACTATCTCTTATCAGCAGGTTGTAGAGCCATATACCTAGGGCAAGTTCTTAAATTGATTCATTTTTAAATGCATCAGTGAACTTTTTGATTTCTCAGTCTAAGCCCACTTGAGTTTATCCAACTCTGGCCAGTTCAATGGCACCAGCTGAAAAGCACACAAAATGACAATTATGAGAGAGTATGAAAATTATGTATTCCTAGCTACGTTTAACCAAATTGTGAAAAAATGAGCACAGTGACCTACCAAAATTTTTTTTTTCAAAAGTACAAGACATATACAAGTTAGATGCCACTTATAAAATGTTTTACAAAATTGACAATACTGGATTGGACGGTTAAAATATTCCATGAAATTAATGTTTTAATCTCAGAAATTTTGGGTGTAATAATGACAAATTTGATAAAAAATAAAAGATTCCATTTAGTCACACATTTTTCCATTTAAATTAGAGTCTTTACTATTCAAAGTTTTACTTTTGTGTTATTGGTACAATGAGATGTGAAAATTTCATTCACTGCATAAACTTGAAATGAATGGTTTTATATATTGATTTTAAGTGATTTTAGAAAATCTCTGACTTTTCATCGTATATTTGTATAAGATCAATTATGGTGACCCCAACTTTTTTCTCTAATATTTTATTGTTCTCATATGCCAGAATTCAAAATCCATGGTAACTGTTAGTCCCCTAGTCTTCTATGTGTTGCTCTCTGGCTGGATCTTGTGTACAAGTAGATGTATGTTTCACTGTCAATTGAGTGTCCTATGACCGAAACTCTTTTTAAACTACATCAGAGTCAGAGCTACATGTATCACTCTCACTGCCAGTATGTAGTAGCAGGGCAGTAGTTGTATTAACTTTTTATTTTGACAACATTTTTGTTCAGTTTATACAATTGTGTTCTTGTTCTATTCCCTACAGAATGTTGAGCTATCCAGTATTCAGCTTGCCAACACAGCCTACGTGTACCGTGCATTTGCATCATTCAATTATTAGGCAAACGGGCTTTGTTGACAAACTGAATATTGTGTTTTTCAGCATGCTGTAGAGAGACACCAAGAAACTGTGTTTGATACATTGCATAGAAATATTGAAAAATTATAAACAGTTGTAGCTCCTGCCCCATTACAAGGCAAACTTGTTCTACGAAAATTTAATGGCATTCATACAGTTTTAGACTTTTTTGAGATTAAAGACATAAAATATGACAAAACGGTTCTAGATTTTGTTTAATTATTACTAACATTAGAACCATTGGACGACATCAAAATGTTGGGAGTCACAATATTTTCAGGTCCCCCCCCCCTATAGGCAGAGCAAAACTTTCAAGTCCCCCCCTCGACTACCCAAAAATTTTCGAATCCCCCCTGAATTCCTCCAGCCCCCCCCCCACCACTTTTTTGAACGCGGCCTAACATGTGCATTTGCATACAAGAAATTGATTTTGGAATTTTATCTGTAATGTTGGTTCACTATACATGGCAGTCTATAATGAAACTATGAATAATTTTTTTTCCACTACAAAATTAGGTAAATTTGTGCATTTATGTATGCTTGATCATTGATATTAATGTTCTTGATTAGACTGGAGTGGTTATAAGTCCATGGTTGTGCAAGAAATTTGACTTTTGAATTTCACTGGAATGTTGATTCACTGTACATGGTAGTGAATGAGAGAACTATGGACAATTTTTCCAATATAAAACTAACAAAATCTTTGGATTTTATGTACATTTTATAATTGATATACACTTTTCCACCTGTTGCATATGTTTTTGTCTCTTGTTTTTAACTGTTCAAGGTGTTTAATATAGGATACCACTGCATCTTCTTTGCTTGTGAAACTTGTGGATAATGTGTATGTATTTAAAAGAATCGGCGTATTTCGTTGGTGATTTCCTATTCAGGAAATATCACACGGACAATCAAAGGTTTGGCCATAAAATCAGCTCCTGTCAAAAGTGACCCTCCCCAAGATAGGTTTATAAAAGTGACCCCCCCCCCGCCCTGAACAGTTTTCTAAAAAGTGACCCTCCCCCATGTTATCCCGATGTCATTGTTCATAATGAAAGAGAGTGGTTAAAAGCCGCTTTTGCGAAAGCATGAGCATAAGTTTAAGAGTTTGTGTTTCGAACCCAGTCACATACTTCAAAAGTGGAAATCCTTTTTGAAACATTATAAATAGTTGTCACATTTTGATTTGGAACTGTTGATGTATGACTCTAATATCCAGGGCATATCGTGCTATATTGCTAAGAAAAGAATAGTTTCAGTGCGCAACCCTCCGAATTCGACGCTCCTGGTTCGCACTTTTACACTAGCACTACGCCGTCCGCTATAGGGTTAGAACGCGTCCGTACTCCCTAGCTCAGATTACAAAAGCGGTAGTGACGAACGTTCGATCAGCGGAAATAAAAATTAATTAGGTCATTTTTGCATCGAGTTAGAAAGATCATGTGAACTGCTTCATTTTATTAAACGATGGTTAGATATCTTTACACTATTGGGGTTATTTTTAAAGTTCAACAGCAAAGCTGAAACTTTGTACCGGCGACAAATCAAAATGATCCTTTGAGGGAGGGGTCGTCAGAAGTGCGCATGTGCGACTTTCTTGTTTACAAACAATGTATTTCATCATTCAAGGTGTCTAGATACATCAGGTTAACATAGGTGCAACATTTAGATTGTAAAATGTACATTGTGACAAACATTTACTAACGTTCATCGATCGCTAAAGTACCTTGGATACGGTGTTTGCATTCATCCTACGGCCCTATACGACCTTGAGCGCAGTTCCGACTATCCCCTCCCTGTAAACTTGTAAGAAACATAATAAACGATGTCATTGACTGCAGAACTTTGGATTGGAAAAATATGGCGGCAAAAAATCGGCTTTCGCTGAATCGTATCATTTACAGACATTTGGGTAAGATAAGAGGGGATGGGCTTTTTATGAATATTATGTACAGAAATTAACTTCCTAAGAATCAATTCGATCTACTGTGCGTCGGGGCCTTGACGGTGTTAGAAACTTTGTCAGAGAAGATCAAACTAATTATTCTCCCTTCAGCTAACGACTAGGAACCAATATTCTGCAATTAAAACCAACAATGTGTGGCTTTAGGGATGCGGGTAAGAGCGACCATCTGCCATTGACCTCGGCGAAAATAGAACATTTTCAGTGAGACCAAACGGGTCTGAGAATAGAATTGGTCACTCTATTTGCATATTAGGCGTAGATGATACCAAGTATTTTAAGAGTCCACCGTAGACAAATTAGATTGTACTAATAGCCATGGTTAATGAATCGCGTCACAAGAAGGCTGAGGTCCGAAATCAAGGCTTTGTGTCCACTCCTAGACTTTATTTACTGGTCATCGGTCTGGGTAATGTTTGAGAGGGCGCTAGACAGATTTCGGCTGATCACGTGACAATAGTTTGTTTATTTTTGGGAATCTTCCATTCGGCGTTCCACTTGAATTTTGGCGTTCCATTTCGAAGCGGGGACTATCATGGAGAAGGTAAGGAAAAGCTTTCAGAATTACTTTAAACAGTGACATCTCCAAAGAACTCCTTCGGTTTTTTAAAGATTTCCTTTTATTTTAATTGCATGAATAGTGGCTGCATCAGGTAAATTCTCTTGTACACGTTAAAAAGATGCAACGCGGCAATTTACTGAAAACCCGTTCTGCATATCGCCCTATAGGCCTATAGATTTAAGAAGTGTTCAGGTTGCGTACATCCGTTTGTCCGATAAGAAGATGCTTTTTCGACGGGATCTATTTCAACACATAATTTGCTCGACTACGAACAATAAAGATTTGGAGATTGTGTAGACAAGCGAGATTATGAGAATGTTTTTAACGAATATACCATTTGAAAGAGACGAGGAAACGATACTGTTAAAACTATCACGCTGAACTTGAAAGAAGTACCAGATGTCACACCATATCTTCCGTTAAAACATGGGCCGCACTTTGCAAATAAGTATTTCTCCGAATTAATGTGATTACCAAAACCCTGTGTATAGTGATCCCATTTTTAGACAAATTTGGTCTGATCATTTGTTGCTGTCCTGATGAAATGGCCACCAAGGTGCCTTTATAACAGGCTTCGTGGCGATGTGCGTTCTACCTAGTAGATTCGCGACGCGATTCAAAATATCATCACAGCAGTTTTGATAGCCTACAGCACGAAATGATGAAATGAAAATTAATCATGCTGTACACTTTTCCTTTCTTTTTTTTATAGAAACGGTTCTCGAAAGATCTGGTTCCCAGATTAATCATCTCTATAATTATCATGTGCCTAGTCCTGGGGACGATCATGACATACGTCATCAAGGTCAGAAGGGCAATAGATGGTGAGTGGCAGTAATAGTCACATTTATCGATAATTTGTAGTTCAGTGCAATAATCTTGTTTAATAGTACATTCTATAGCGCAATATATATAGACCTAAATCGTATTCAACCTTTTCCAATGTCAACTAGAGGCAAAAGCCCGAGTGGGATCATTCAACATCAAACACAAAACAAAAACATTTTATAAGTAATACGCATTTCGAAAAATGAAAATTTTAAACTTTTATCCGTACTTTTCCTAAGACGATGTATCTATATTTTCTTTTAATCCATTAATTCTTCGACTGAAGCCTTTCAATTTATCAAGAATAACCATTACGGGTAGTCATCAAATCTATGGGTGGGAGAAGCGAACGATCTAAAATTTTCTGACGTTCGAAATTCATAATGGCCGCGCCATTCGCTGGTCTAATTTTAAGAATGTATTGTTCTTTCAGCTGTTGAAGACGTCGACCACTGTGTTGATAGAAATGGCGGCTGTGAACAAATATGTACAAGCTACGAGGGTTTCTCTAACTGTTCCTGTCTTCCCGGATATAAACTTGGCTCAGACAGAAAAAGCTGTTACACTATAAAGACTGCATAACCAATATTTCTGAACACCGGCTGCCTGAATCCGACAAAGGCTTATTTTAAGAATCTACAGCTCTGACATGAGCGATCCGATCCTGAATCCGAATCTTTCGCCGGCAAGTTGAAGAGCAATTTCTTCTGTCCCTCTCCCCACTAGTCGATGACTCGTGAATGTGTAACCAGTGACCGAAAGCTTGCAATTCCGAATATCATGGAAAGGAACATATGAATAGTAGATTTAAAAAAAATATTGACCATATGGGATTACAACTATATTTCAAATGATATTTTTCAAAGCTATTAATACACTGTTAAGTTAATGAATACGACGATTCGCGCGGCGTTACTTTCACATAATTGAATAAGACAATTTACACGTCACTGCACTCAAGCACAATTGACCACCAGTATATGACGTAAAACAACACTCATTCTCACCTGTACCAAACTTCACCAGCCTTTTCAGTGAACTACAGATCAAAATTTACGAAACTGTTCGCTTTCGAGGATAAGCTGAACCTATCCAATAAGTTTCCGGAGTGCTAATGCTTACAAGTTCTGTATTTTATAATAAAAAGACAAACAAAAAGTGACCTGACGAGCTGGTTACTGTGTGAAATTTCTGTCAGCGAAAACCTCAAAAGCTTCCAAGCACGCAGCAATATGGTCTTTGTTGATAGTACGCAAAGGACACGTAATTATTCATAACATAGAGTAGCCATTGCAGTGTGCCATATGTTACCTTGACACGTCTAAGAGTAGATGTGAAAATGAGAGCCGAAACAGCAGAGAGTTGGTGTTTAGCTTTATCTTATGACAGTTGTGTAGTTGCGAGATAGAAGTCCCCATGCAAATCAAAGAGCGCAAAGACTGCGAGACGCTCTCACTATTAAGGTAGTGTGCACCCCGATTGCGAAAGCCTTATACATTTGCGCAAACTTTCCTCAATAAAAATTTCAACATTCTCAACGAAGAATAAAACTAAGGCGTCACCGTGCAAAATTTGATCGTCCATTTCGTGAGACTATCAGTATATCTGAGAATTGTTTTTGGTGACTAGGGGGGTCTAGATGTTCAATTAATACCTCATAGCCTGTCAATACGTATATGTTTTATCACTTTAAAAATTACCTGTAGATGGGTAGTAAGGCGTCCAATATTGACGCAACACACATTTTATTTTGTTCATATCTACGCAGGAGAACATTGCAAATTATTGTGTGTAGATTGTAAAGCATAAATTCTCAAACATTCTGCACTAGTCATGATTGTAAAATTGCCTTGTAAACTGAGGCTTACAAAATTGATTTTAAATGAGTGGTTATCGATGGGGTGCAGTGAACATTATATGCGATTATGGTAAAATGTTGTGACAAGGTAGAACGTGAAGGTAGTGGTTTGTTCGTCAGAAATGACAATACTCTCGACGGTCATCTAGACCGTCAACTTCCGAGAAAAGTTCAAAGTGAAATGAGTATCATCTTTCGTTTTTTCGTTTATCTCGCACTCATATAAAAAGGGGAAACCTGTCCGTATCACGCATTACAACACGCCATATGCTCATTCCGTGTTGAAATTTGCCAGAATACGTCACGTGAGGAGAAAGTAGATACGTCTTGTCCCCACTGAATCGACAAAAGTTACGTCAGGCGCTATTTGACCAAATTTGGAAAAGTGCCCGGTCACGTGACCATAGCGTAGTGTCGTCTGCGGCTTTGAAACAATGGCGGGCGACTAGAACGTAATGAGCGCCCGGGATTAGCGACGAGCCCCTCTCTGAGTCTAAAAGAGCAAGATTTTCCATTCCAACCACGTAGCGACAAAGATTCAAGTGCAACCAAGGATGTTACTAGGTATGCTAAGGATATTTTTGTGAAGAAATTGATACTACTGTTACATGTACCGCTGTCGAGAAGTCGCCAAGTATAAAACTTGTCACAATGGATTCACATTGTTGCAGAGCGTAATATCCAAAACACATTAAAAACTATTATAGTGTATTAGGGTGTTCTGAATACATGGGTTTATGTGCCCGAGAGCAGGTGGCAATTTTCCCCGCCAGGTGGACAAATTGTCTCCTGCTGCCTGGACATACATGCCTCTTAACGCTATATGACATTTAGTTACATGCAAGGCATTCTCAAACAATTTTGCCATTATCGACCAGCATCAAACGGATTTTAACGAAAGTCAAAATAGCAGTGTGCGCATGGTATGGTGTCCATTTTGAGCTTACTACTTTCTATTTTACTATTCTGAATTCAATTTTTCAATTTTATAACTCAACATTCTATTTTGAATTCAATTTTACAACTCAGCATTCTATTTTGAATTCAATTTTACAACTCAACATTCTATTTTACACCTCAATTTTGTAAAATTGTATTCAGAATGGGATGTCGTCTACCTTGACGTCGGTCGAAGGTGTTTGCATCATGGCGGCCAATATGCATGTAATAAACGGGTGCTATAGACCCATGACCAGGTAATAGATAAGTATCCATTTTCAAATCACGTGGCGTATTCGGGCAGCGTATTATGACGCATGCAATGGGTCATTTCCACGAATCTCATGATTCCGTTACATATGTATTTACACTTATCGGGACACACACTTGGTTTAAGGCAGCAAGGTGTTGTTGGAAGACATTTGTATCACTGGTTGGGTTGTATCTAGTTTTAGAAATAATTTTCCAACAAGATTTGATAAATGCAAGATTTATCTGATGCTTGGAAATCCAATATAACAATGTGGAAACCACATCTTTTGGACCTCGGACGTGCTGCATGCCTATTACTTTCGGCACCATTATTTGATAAAAAAAACCACGTTGATGTAAAATATTCCTGTATTATTTAAGCAATAACGCACACCGAGCGACTGTATACCACGAGATTTTGACTAGTTTACGACATTTAAATAATAACACACGCCAGCAAGGGCGAGATCACGATTTGTTGCCCGCCCAAGGGATGGTGCTCATGACGGTAATATTGATGATGCCCGAGCCGAAGGCGAGGGTATCATCAATATTACCGTCATGAGCACCAGCCCGAGGGCAGGCAACAAATCGTGATCTTGCCCGTGCTAGCGTGTGTTATTAATTTTATTACACCGAACAAACACTTGCTTTCGAAACTTTGCTCAGAATGCAGTCAAGTGTCGAACGAGACTCGCCACAGTGAAACGTTCTATTTGTTGCTCGATCGCAATGCTACATGAAGTTGAATTAACGTCTAAAAACGAAGACAGTGTTGTTCAAGCTTTTCTCGTTTAATGTAAAACATCGTCGTGTACTTCAGGTCGAGCTAATTTCTTGTACCTTTTCAAAAGCCATTGCTTTACAGAAAATACCAAGCAAATGTACGCGATGATGTGGTACGCGCAGAAAGGACGCGCGGTATTCCAGAACATGGTAGCGGGCTATATCACTGCACGCGACAGGGCTATATCAGCGCACGCGACAGGGCTATATCACCTTAGCCATGTTCTTGCTGCGAATCCGTAGCCTCTGCCACTCGGGTAGCTTGGTCATTGGAGTGGCCCCACTCCCAGCAGAATACGTCAAGGAGTGGCAGGGCTCGTTTTCGCAGCAACCATGTTCTATCACTTTTTGTTCTATATCACGTGAGTACCTGAATAATACATGAGGTGTAATAAATAAGCTTATGCACGAGCGATAGAGAGTGCCTTTACGAAGTGAACTGGTCGAAACCGAGTGGTATACCGTCGCTGGGTGTGATTTATTGCTATTACATCATAACTGTATATTGAGATTCTGGCGTGGAACGTCGGAAAGGGAGTTTTGCTTTTGACGTGAGCTCGCGCGTGTGCCAGGGGTATGCCAGCGGTATCGCGAATATACCACGGTTCTTTTCGCGCCCGGTGGTGACACTCTCCAGAGAGCACGGGCATCCCTGCTCGTTCCACAAAATTTCAAGATACCCCTAATCTGGGATTTTTCAACAAAAAAGACCCCCTTATTTTGAGAAATATGGGAGAAAATACGACTAAAAATACTCCCTTACTTACAAAATCCAGGAGAGGGAGACGTAATATTAGAGTCAGGTCAATGTTTGAATTATGATAAAGCAGATCAAAGCATAGGAAACGCACAATGAAAGTTTTGGTGAAGTCTGAGTGTCTGATAGGTATTTCCTGGGATATTTCAAACCTTTCTTAGCCAGGTTTTTGGAAAGTACCCTTTTTCTTGATTTCACGGACCCGTGATGGGGAATAAGGGACTGGTCAGTTCTTCAGCCTGGGGGGGGGGGCGGTGGATTCAGGGGGGGGGTTCACCCTGTTTTTGACTTTGGTGATAGGGGGGGTCACCATGTTTTTGAAATGCCCAATAGGGGGGTCAGTGTGTTTTTGAATTTTGACACAGGCTCATCATTGCCTAAAATGCTAGTGTCAGCCACAAAATTTATCATTCAGTTGTATTTTTCGGCGCGCCCTTAGGGCGCGTAACTTTAATAATCAGTCATATTTTTCAGCACGCCCAACTTTAACATATCAAGCATACATACATCAGAGATATCTGTATGTTCAATATTTTTCAGCGTGCTCTTCAAGCTCATTCTGTAATATATCATACATCTTTCAGCATGCCCTTCAGGTGCATGACTTTAATATACAAGGCATATATATCAGAGATATCAGGATGTTTCATATTTTTTGGCGCGCCCTTCGGGCGCCATACTTTCAGAGATATCTTGATGTTTGCTAAGTGAAAGTGTACCATTATGAAATCTGCATTTCATATGAAAAGGATGACAAATTCCTGATACTTTTCTGTTCTCTCTGTGAGAATTCAGTATGAGAAAGCAACATGCACAAATATTTCACAATATATATTTGATACAGTGACTTATTTTAGAGATAGAAAAATGACAAGATATCTTTCCTTCTCATTGATGCAATTATTTTCCTTTGTTCATAGGTTTTCTGTAGAAAGATGCTTTTTATGAACAAAATAACAGTTAAAAAAGGCAGTTTTTGTCATTATTAGCTGTGCTTTTATGGTTTCAATGTTACACAAGAAAAGGTCCTCTCAGACACTGTACACATCAGATTTGGCTAAAAAAGCTCTCTATGGCTCCTCAGTAGATTTAATTGGATGGTTGGCAAGTCTTAACACCCATCAAAGTTTTTGATTCACTGCTTTTTCCTCTTTGATATTAATGATTGACATCCATTTCTGTACAACAGTTCAGGACATCTGGTTAAGCAGAGAAAGTGTGAAATACATTCACAGCTCATTCAAAATACAGCTCATTCAAATGTACTGTATTTAAACTTTAAGATTGACACTTTGAAATTCCTATCTTACAACTGACATGTCAACAATTTCACTAAAACATAGAATGACTATTTAAAATATAAATATATGTAAAATGTAAAATATAATATATATATATATATATATATATATATATATATATATATATATATATATATATATATATAATTTATGTCCATCTTTTGTTTTACCTTTGTCGCGCCCGGGGGGTCACCCTGTTTTAGAAATTTGGAATAGGGGGGTCACCCTGTTTTCAAAATTTGGAATAGGGGGGTCAGCCAGTTTTTGACGTCGGCAAAAAATAATCCACCGCCCCCCCCCCAGGCTGAAGAAACTGACCAGTCCCTAAGAAACACTCCCTTTCCCCGTGATTTTAGGAACACGCATGGGTACCCATTTTCCCCGACAGTGACACCACCGGGTTTTCGCGTCTCGACCAATTAGCTCGCTATATGTAGGCCTATACTGGTATGGTATAATCACAAAGCTCGTGCATATATGTTGTGAACTGGTCAAAATGGTATATACCGTCGCTGGGTGAGCTTTCTTGCTTGCTTATACAATTTCACAACTTAGTCACAGCGTATAGCACACGAGCGCCAGCAGCACTTGTAATTTATGGAACGTATCGGGTTGCGTACGGAAAGAAATTGTATGTTTCCGTAAACATGCCCTCAGGAAATAGGGTTGGTGCGTAAATTTGAAAATGCAAAAAAGTTAAGGATCAGCGGACCTTAAATAGAAAAGGTCGGATTACCGGATATACATACTCTTTTTATTTAGTGTTTTTAAATAATAAAAGTACTCGTATTGCTCTAGCAGAATAACGAGGAATCTGTGATAGTCTTCCACCTAGAGAACTGTCGCGCGAGGGCGCTCTTCACATTCGTTTGGTTTTGCCCCAGCTCGTTTTGTATGACAGTGGAAATACACTCTCCCAAATCACTTTCACTTGAAGCAGTTATTCTCATCCCATTACTGTTGTCTCTCATTTTTTGGGCAGAATAACAGTTTCCAAGATGTCTGGCCAGCTAATATCAGTTGCCATGAAAGTTTTTTTATTCAAGGTAATCTGATCCGCTATCTTTCACAATTTCAAGCACTATTCATAGTCAACTAATTCCATATAACACGAGGGAACTTCCAGAATCATCCTAATATTCCAGCAAAAGTGATCTTCAGAATGTTACTTGTTACAAACCTAATTAAAACTGCAATAATATATGCAAAGGATGGATACAAAGCACACATAGTACAGATTACACTTAACAAACCAAAGTTTATTTCTTAAAATCACTTTCAGATTTCATTTTGTACAAAATTAATTTTCACTGCTTTTTTTACATAAGTTTAAGACGACTGTCTCAACGACCACACACATACATTCTTTCACTAACTCTCGCGTTTTTTCAGATTTTTCAAAAACACACTTCCCACACACGGGGAATGACTCACAATCAGAAACACCACCTTTTAAATCTCTCCATACACTAAATCTGAAATCAGATTAAATTATTATCATTTAAATTCATTATTAATATATATATAGTTAATGAAATGAAAATATGTTCCAAAGTTATTTCCTACCCCATAAAATTGAAAATAAAATGACAGATGCCTCCAAATCTAGGTTATGTTGACCTTTATGAGGGTTAAAGGTCGTAGGGTCATCACCAGTGATGCTGTATTTGCATCTTATTCGTAAAATCAAATCAATGTACATTTACACATTTCATACAAAGTTTGCATCTGTGGATAAAATCCGCAGGGCAATATTTTAAAAAATAACCCTGCTATTGCTGTTTCAGCCACCTTTCTGAAAGCCTTGAATCACTGAACGTTCAGGAAAAGACAAACAGACTAGATTTCATTGCATTTAGGTTCACATTCATATAAATTAAAAACACAAGTCCATTACTGTCTTTTGAGTATCACTCTACAAAATTTGAAGGTAATTTCTGACTTTGTATGCAGTCATAGTGTTTATCAAGAACCACAGAAAGTTGTGAAAAAAAAGTAGAAATCACATCAAGAAGGTCAAATGAACTTTCAAAGAAACAGCGAAGCAGCAAGTTAAATAGTTATTTCATAGTTTCCTCTTCACGCTAACATTCAAATACAATTCTACAAAAAAACAGACACAGAAGATCCAGCTTCTTTATCATTTTAAAATGACTGCACACATACTTTTTCAATAGAGTTGCTTTTTGTCAGATACATGCCAAAATGCAGCAAAATCATGATGTGTTTTTTTAACCCTTTCACCACCATGGTTTGGCCCAAATCTATTGTTATCAATGGTAAATGTGGACCTGTCTACAGAGAATTGGGGGTGAACAGGTTAAAGGTTGGCTGTGAGCAATCTCCTCTCACACGAAAACCCTGTCACAGCGTATGCACTGTGCAAAAACTCATCTTTTTGGTTTAATCTCCGCTTTGAGATACAAGTCACGTGGACTGAAAAATGAGTGACATAAAAAGGATCTTTAGAGGCAACATTTTAACAAGAAACTAAAGATGTACTCTGATTGGTCTGTTACATACATAGCACACCTGTTTCAACTGACCAATCAATGCCCAGGGATGCAACTTTCCTGGGATATTTTCCAGGTCACCATGCTGAATTAGCTTTGGATCTCATTCAAACAATCAAGTCTCATTCTACAAAAGCTACAAATTCTACAAAAACTGCCAACCTGATGCCTTTCTACAGAATCTGTCCACTATATTTCAAAAACATGTCTACTCTTCCTACAAGGATTTTAGTTTCAATTTTTCTGTGAATTTAAAATGCATTGGGTTTGGGATGTTGAAAGTACACTTCCCTGCCATCCAAATTGTCATATCTACGTGACTCGCTGAAGAATACAAACTGCAACCCAAAGTCACAAATCACTGGAATATCTTGATTATTTCACAATTTATTAGTACAGATATTTGATTTATTTTTATTGGCACGGTGGAAAGTCAAACTGACCAATGAATTTAAAATATTTGCTTGAATGCAAATTGCAGTCTATAGTATGGTTTTTGGGACAATAGCTGTGATAGCATTTTCATGAATTTTGCTCTGGGAAATAAGTATTTTTTTCTGCCATTCTGGTATGTATGTTGCAATACAAAGAACTGCTTACACAATACTTTGTATATGCCTATGTATTGTTATTGTTGCCAAATGGATTCTGCACTACAATTAAGTTGTCAACCATACCATTCATGATTGGACATTGTAAAAATACTGGCTGCGTTGACAAGTTCAACACCAAGCATTTTACAAGAACTTTAAGGAGCAGTACAAGAATCTTAAAGGAGAATAAAAATACAGCAAAATACATTAAAACTCACAGCTAAAGGCACTTTCAACATCCATACTACGAGACCTGACCATTAAAAGAATCGCTCACATACACAACATGACCTTTGACCTCACTGTGGGAGGACAAGGACATGTACATGCTTTTTTGGAGTTCAATTTCTTCTGGGTCAAAGGTCAACTGCAGTTGGTTGCTGCAAGACTTTAAATTTACAAATACATGAGCCTATCATGGTGGGGAGAACACATCCAAGTAACTAATAATACATGCACTGAATTTTTTAAACAAAGACATATTGGCATTGCTTGATTGTAAAATGTCACACGAGAATCATAAAAATACATCAGTTCTGGTTGTACATAGTTGTTCACAATTTCTGAGCAGGCAAAAAATTTCAAGGTACAACTTAGAGTCTTTATACTTAAATGTTTTAGGTGACATGAACCTGGAAAATTATCTAGATGAAAATGAAAAGTATGAATTTATGGTGTCTCTCTCACAAGAATGTACCATTTTTATCGGAACATGTTACATTTACAGCGCACTCAAATTTTGTCAGTATTCTTCAGTTGTCCACTCCCCATGCCTCCGCTCATGAATATTCATATTATAGATCATGAATATTTAAAGTTGTTCTGCCGTTCATTAATATTCAAATTGAGCACATGAATATTCAAGTTAAACTTGGAACTGTAGAGTTGAGAGTTTCTGGCCCCTGGAAATATCATGAGTGACCTGTGAACTATGAACTATGAACACACTTTCAAATTGCTATAGACATACCGGTACTTTTGAAACTTGATTCTGAGATAAACCTCCTAACATCACACACTGATAGCTACACAGGTATATGCAAAATCCAGAACATTTTTGCTTATCTGAACACTCTGGATGTGAGACAGCTACTGACACCTTACAATGTTGTCTTTCGACAACAAGTTCACAGGAAATATACCCCTACCTGCTTGTTTCTTCTGGAGTTCAGTGTTACAATAGCAATATCTCGTTTTGTTCTTTTTTTTTCTTTTTGATCTTTTTGAAGTTTCTTGATTAATGCTTGGA
This sequence comes from Ptychodera flava, assembly GCF_041260155.1. Lineage (NCBI taxonomy): Eukaryota > Metazoa > Hemichordata > Enteropneusta > Ptychoderidae > Ptychodera > Ptychodera flava. Next base: position 12,884,206 of record NC_091944.1, on the reverse strand, counting down.
ATAACAAGGAAAGAAATCACACAATAGACATAGAAAGAGAGCTTCAAATTCTCAGGATAAAAAATTTACATCCCACTTTCCACAGATCTTGGAACAACCCATTTCATTTATGGCTGTGGGCTATTCCATTTGGCACAGATAGGGGACTATGTAGCCGTATCTAACAAAACACACTGTCATAGAGAACTATGACTTTGTGATCACACAGACTGTGTGAGCTTCTCAGTGATGAAGCAATAGTAAACCCAACTGACTTTGATTTTCAAATTTGATTCTGTAATCACATGAGGAAGTGAAAAATGTCCAAAATGAAATACTAAACCCTTTACCATAATGGTTTGGCCCAAACCTATTGTAATCAATGGCAAGTGTGGACCTGATTACAGGACAATGGGTGTCACGCCTTGACATCAACCCTGTTATACAGCATCTAACCACCCTTTCTCCAACTTGGCATTGGTACATTCCTATCATTTACAATATATTGACTTGGCCATTTGCCATGCATTAGGGGTGATGGTGTTTGCTAATTGAAATATTGATCCTTGGAGTTTCACCACTCACTTTGAAGGTCTGATTTCAGTTACCACACAGAAAATATTAACAAGATTTGCTTTTCAGCTCACAGGAAAGGGTGTGTTGCTTTTCTTATGCATGTTCTCACAAAATCAAAACAGAAAGGAAAACCCTGATAAATATTGGTAGTGATATAATCAACCCATCTGTCCTCCCTTTTCTCTCAACATGGGTATGCCCAAACAATGATTTCAAAAGGGTTGAACCAAGATGAACTAGAAAAAAAGGGAGGGTTTCATATAGAATCTTTGAGGACTAGCTCTGAATTATGATTTGTGTGAAGCTCATGTAAACTAGGGCACTTCTCCTTGACGCCGATACCCTTGTAAGAGTTCTTAGTCAATGAGTCCGGAATGAGATCACTGCAGATATGTGCTGGTTGTCTGTTAAGTATATCCTCTCTGGCGTTGAAGTTTTCTTCATGTTCTCCATCATGTAAATTATTGACTGGCTTGGTTGTGACCTCTCCGTTCTCATCACCAATCTGCTCCGATTGCTCTGTGTTCTCTGATGTTGTGTCCTTGACATTGAGAGAGGAGATATCTTCTGTGAGGCTATTTACAGTGTCTTTGCCGGTAGACTCAGCAATGTTATCAGAAGCTACATCATGACTCTCAGAGTTCCTATCGTCATGCGACTCGTCCCCATCTGGAATTTCATCTGTCTGATTAGACTCGACGACATCAGTGTCCTGAGTGGCGCTCCCTGAGTTTGTTTCTGCTACGTCTTCATGTGGCTCCGACTCAAAAGCATCATCGAACTGTCCGAATTCAATATTGTCCTCAGCTTGCAAGGCACTGGTCTGGCGTTGGAGCCGCTCCTCTTCCACCTTGGAGAGCACTCGCTGCAGCTTTTGCGGCTGATTCTCATAGTACTCCTAAATGATGAAGCAACATAAAATAAACGGTAAAATGCTGACGATTATGAATAAGGGTATCGACTGACCCTCAACCCTACTTTCCTCTGTAGAGATCTGATTTTGGCAAAGGATATAATAAGTTTATACCAATATTTACAGGTATACAGTCACTTGTAATCTGAATATGCCCATATATGGTCGAAGGGGCGTTACTTGGTATTGAAAATGCCCATGTGAGGGCGCTGTTTTTAAAAATTGGCCAGCCGCTTAAAATCTGCGATTGGTTGGATTTTCTCTTTCCATGGTAACTGTGGCAAAATTGGAACAGGTGACAGTATACCTTTAAAGGGACAAAGTCGCCCATTTTTCATGAATTTTGTTTGGTACAAGATACAACTTATATTGTTTGACATGTTGAAACATGCTGAATGAATGGGTGACCATGCATATATTCGACTCTGGTTTTAGACAAATTAAATGAAACCATCGCGAAAATGAATTAATGGTCATGACCATTTATTCATTTTCGCGATGGTTTCATGTATCGTGTCTAAGACTGGGGTCGAATATATGCATGGTCACCCATTCATTCAGTATCTTTCAACATGTCAAACAATATAAGATGTATCACGTATCAAACAAAATTCATGAAAAATGGGCGACTTTTCCCCTTTAAGTCAAAAAGAGTACAGATAGGATAATGCAGTTGTCATCTCACTATATGTTTGTGAGGAGTGATATTGTAGCTGCTAAACTGTATGGGAGTTCCACTTAGAACATATTCAAGCACCATTAAAACTGAATGGTGAATATTTTATTATTTTTGTTCTGTCTGTGAATTTATGTTTTGCTTGCTCTTGCATGCTTACCTTTCTTTCAGCCAGTTGTTGAATGACGAGGACAATGTCACCGATGGTGTTGGGTGCTGGAATGCCAAGTTGAGCGAACTGTGCAAAGATCTCTGGGGAGTGTTTCAACGGCTTGCTCTGCAGAACAAGGAATGGAAAACACACTCTTGTACTTTCTTTATGAAGGAGGGAGGGATGGAAATGACAGGTGAAAGGGGAACACAAGGCAAGAGAAGTTGCAATCTTGTATCATTGACATTGTATTTGCTGCAAGTGAAAAGTTTATTACTTCATCTTGTGATCCGCAATCAGGGTCCACTCACTCAAAGTCACTTAAAATTCAAGAACTTTCAAAGATTTTTGGCAATTTTCAAGGACTTTTTGAGGACTCAATTTCATTTTCAAGGCCCTTTCAACTTTCCATAAGCATAGGGACCCTGTGCCATGTGTTTACGTCCTTGGCCGTCATCAAGTATTCACGTTACACCTTGCAGTAGTTACAGTAAACCTTGAGTAGGCTCTTTCAAACTCATCAATTGCAATATTGTGGTCAGCTTTATTCATAGGAAATCACTTGATATGTGTTAGGAGAATTCACCCATGGGACTGCAAAAGATCATGAGTTAGTCAGAATTAAAGTACCATGCTGTAATCTTTGTCAACAAATTTGATGAATTCTCGCATGACCACTGAGAGCCCTTTAGAAGCACTCAATTTTTAGGAAGAGGAATTGTTTATCAACATGAAAGTAGCATGGCCTCAGATGGGACAGCCCCATCCTTTAACATGACTTTGGTCTAGCAGGAAAGATACAGCATTGAAAATTTCTGGCAGTACTCGAATGCAGCCTCTGCACTATTGCATCTCAGACTTACCATCCACGTGTTCCTACGCTGTTTTTTGCTGCTCTTTTTGCGCTTACCACCAGTGGCTCCGCCAAACATCCCGTCAAAATCATCCACAGATTTCTTCCTGAGAATGCGGAAGTCGCCCCTTGAATCTGGGACTTCTCGTGTTTGATTTGTTCCTATGGAAACAAGAATCATAAATAAGAAACAAATGAAGTCATGTGTTTCTTAAGCTGGAGTGGACATTGAACTTAACCTTCTGGTTGATGCCTTTCCTCTTTATCAGTCTACTGAACCTAAATTTTTGATCTCTTTCCGTTTTTTAATTTTCACAAATAAAGATATGCAGACAGCACTGGGTTGGGTTTATAATGAACAACTGATGCAAACCATAGTTGTAAATTTGTCCACAGGGTATAAAGAAATGCCACATACAATTTGTCATGTGGTAATAGTATGTGTACAAACCATTGACTTAGAGATACAACACACACATTCTACCTCTGCCTGATGTCATGTTTTAATGAAAATACCAACATTACTTGGATATAGGATTTTCCTTTTAAGGCCTACCCTTCTTGAAGGATGATATCTATCGATGAAAGTGGGCTATTGAGGGGGCGTGAGAAATACACATACTACATCCATAACATGACTGGAATAACAAAATTTGGAGAAGATGGAAGTGAGTTGCTTCATATTCAACCTTTCAATATTAATCATTTGGTTCATCCCTATTGTTCTCCATGCTTTGGTTTGAACTGTTAACACTGAACAAGGACAAAGCGTCGCCTACCTTCCTCACTGACGCTGTCACCAGATGATTGGCCAGCTGTCTCGTCAACGTTGAGCTGGCGATGTAAATATGTGTTCAAAGTAGCTACCAGAAGCTTTTCATCTTCAAACGGTTCACGAGAAGCTTCATATTCCTCTCTGTTAACAGAAAAATATATAACTTAAAATAATGAAATTATTAAAATGAAAGATTACTTTCCAACAGCAATGGTCAGTGTCTGAGATTTCCTTATATGCTTTTGTCTTTTTTTATGCACTATTAAAGGTGTTAGACTAAGGTACTTTTCAAGGAATTGTAATTGTTGTGCCATGTAATTTGAATGGAGACTCAGAGGAAAAATCGCAGACACTGATTTGAAGGGTATTACAAAGGCTTGTCAATCGTGCAGCGTGTTTGCTAAAGGGAGGAAAAACTGATCTTTGGAAGGTTCAACAAAACGCTTGTCACTTGACTATTATCCATAATTTATCATCTTTCCCCCTCAATCAGGACCAAATCTCCCTGAATTTTCAAGCAGGGGGCAACATTCTCCTCTTGTGAGAGAAACCTGGAGAAACACTGAATAAGTCTCAGCTCAGACCACATCTCATCATTTGGAAAGTTTTATCCTTCCTTCCTCCATTCAATTTTCTTCTTTGACACTTGACATCCTTTTGATTGACACGTGACCTAAATTTGACAACTCCTCTTTGCCATTTCACTGGCTGATATCAAATCAAGCCAAGCATACTCTTAGAAAATCAACGTACATTTCTCTTTGTTGTGCTTCTCTGGCTAATCTTTTCTCTTCTTCTCGTTTCCTGTAGGATTCCTGTCTTTCCTGTTTCTGCATTTCAGTGTATTCTGTCTGCTGCTGCTTGAAATTAGCGTACAGCTTACGTCTCTGCTCATAGAGATCATCAATTTCTAAAATAAAGCAATAAATAAATAACCAAATTAATAAATAAGCTATAAAATAAATAACAACAAACAAATAAACTGGCACGTACGACAATCTAACTTTCACAATCATAAATAGGTATACCAGACGGCCATACAATCGCTACTGAACGCGTGCGTGACTACGGAGATCGACCACGTTTAGAAATAAAAAATGTTGGGTTTTTTCAAGAAAATGAGGCTAAAAAGGGGCTAATCCGAGTAAAAAGATACCTTAGTGTCACTTACTTGTCTTTATTTCGAAATTTTACGTAACAAAATGAAGAAATGGCCATCGTAAAATTGCCACAGCGTGAGCTCTGAGCACTGACCTCGAAAGACGCAATTTGACCTCCAGCTGTTTTATGACCTTACCCATAAATCATCGGGTGTCGCTGCTGAGTCTGCGCAGCTAGACAAATGAAATGTTCCGGGTATTTTTCGCTATGAAATTGCCTTTCGAATGGTACCATTTTCGTCTGCAAATTCTGACTAAATCTTGTGAAAATCTCAATTTGAAAACTTTTTGAGCACATTTTGGACATTTCTAAAGATTTTAACCAGGGGAAAATTACATTGATATGTTCACTGATACCTCGTCTATTCATTAAATTTGAAATAAATGTAGATGAATCAGAGACTCAATAGCGATACATGGTTTTTTTTGGTGAGAGTGCCGCTGAACCGCTACGACCGCGCGAACTTTGAGTCTTGTTCACGTCATCTGTAACTATGGACGCTACCCGACACTTGGCACTTGATCTTTCCGGCTAGGCTTGACTGGGGGAAATATCAGTGAGATTTTGTCAAGATTCTCATAGAATGGTAAGTTTGTTGATATTTTTCTCAATAAATATTATATTTTTCTTGTAAGGAAGATATTTCTAGTATAACTTATTGAGGTCACTATAACAATAATTGTGAACGGCTGTGATTTTTTGCTCTGAGCTGGAGACTGTAACTTAAAGCATCATGTTGGATGAGAAGTAATCCTGTTATTTTGATATGATTTGGTTTTTGAAGCAACAAATTCAGGTAAACGTCAAACTTTTTAGTAAAGTACATGTCCATTACTCCCCACTAAATTTTTCTTGAGTTTATAGCTGATTGTCTGGGTTTAATCTGCTGAACAGCAGCTGCCATGGGCCAGGTGCCCATGCAGGGGAAACCTATGCCAATTTTTCAATTAAAAAAAAATTAAGTTCTGTCTTTCTGGTTGACACCGGCCTTAGTTTTGCTTGCTCATCTGATGTCATTCTTTGTTCAATATTTCATATTTACACAGATATGCAGATAAAAATGGACAGTGAAATTGATCTAAATGTTGCCACACTTGTGTACTTGGTTTGTAAAGTTGTTCATAAACTTGCCTCAGAAGTTGCACTGACTTGTGAAAATGGAAGAGCTTTTATGGACCCATAATAAACACACACCAGCAGGGAGTACACTTTGCAGTGCACTTCACATACACAGAATCATATTACATTCCTGGACACTGCTGCTCTGAGTTACATTGTATCACAGCTGTGTCAAAGTCTTGTTGTCATATGACTTTTGTTGCCTTTGCATTGTATGAAGTTCTTTGGCAAAAAATCATGATCCACAGGAAAAGAGGTGTACATACGCCAGAAGCAGTACGCGAGTTGTCGAAATGTACAGTGAGAGGTCAGGAAATATCATGTGTCTGTTGTTTGCTGCAACTCAACTAACATACTGACCTTTAGTAAATTTACAAGCAACTTTACAAACCAATTACACAAGTGTGATAACATTTAGATCAATTTCACTCTCCATTCTAGAGGCCGAGGCTTAACTTCAGAAGTTTAGCTCTGTCAAATTTTTGTCCTAGATCTCACCAGAATTCAGGAAACATCATGGCAAACTTTAATATAAATAAAGAAAATATAGCAATAATATGGTTTTATTTCATTTTCATTGCAGATGGGAAAAAAATCACAAACGGAATTTTTCTTCTTCTGTCGATGGACTCGATGGTAGCAGGAAGTCTTGTAACTTCAGTATGATTGTTTGAAGTTGCACTGTTGCCATGGAAACCAGTCATTTTGAATAAATTTACAAGCCACTTTAATTAATGTGTACAGTTTCCTTAAAAACATTGACCGCCAAAATTTCATGGTGATATGACATTGAGAACCAAAACTATGTTGGTTTTGCATATTTAATTAGGGGCGGATCTGATTTTTTCAAGATTATAAACCAAAAATAGCAATATTTTAATGTTTATGACCCAATTTTTTCTACATCAAAGCAAATATATCAAATCATTATACTATAAATACATTAGAAAGTTGTTATATTTTCTAAATGTACCTAAATAACTTCATTATGTATTGATTTTTAGTATTAATCCACCTTTGAAACTTGCAATTTGTCTGAAAATAACTACTTTGAGCCTACTTCGGTCAGAATTTTGGTAAAAATTGCCATTTTTAACCCCATTTTTCCAGAACAGAGGCCAAGCTATAGTGTCAAAAACACTTTTTCTCTGTAAACATATTCCTTTTTTCCTCAAAGGACTATATAATTTGTTTTGGAAGTACAAATTATTGAAAAAATATCATTCCAAATTTTGGAATTTATTCAATATTTCATATTTTTTCACCTATGACGGATGATGTAGGCTTTTTGAGCAACCTTTAGAGGCTCATAACTTCTGAACCGATAAAGCAATTTTCATCAGGTTTTCAATTTTATCCATCCCTTGCATAGTTCTTGCTGTTAACAAAGAATATTTATTGCAATTCTGATTTTAAAATTTTGGTCTGGTATACCTATCATAAATCAACATGTCAGATATTCTCCTTTCTCTGCTTACAGTTCAAAACAATCAAACCAAGTTTAGTTTAAGGTAGAACACACCTTGGGGACAGATATTAGGACTCTCAAATTTCTACATTTCTTTTCTGATCTGCCACTTGAGGGGGTTCATTTTAAAGCTCTTGGAGAAAGAAAAACTTTCACCATCTTAGTTTTTCAAAAATCCAAAATTTAATTTTTCTTCATACAGTTGATACAAGACCGGCTGCCATTTTGAATTTCAAAAATCGCAAAATGTTGGGTAATTTGCTTCACTAGTTCTAAACTTTGCACGGTAACCCCCATTTTTTATTATTGATTTGATAAGAGAATGGTTTACAGTTTCATCAATGAAAGTTTGAGCAAAAGTTTAAGTCTTTCACTTTCAACGCACAAAACTACCTTAAAGGGCCAGTAATGCTAACTTTTGATGATTTTTTTCATCATTTTTACTTTGTATATAAATAGCAAGTTCTTATTCTACTCCCAAGAGAATGTTGAAACACCCACTATTTAGTTTGTTAACAAAGCATCTACATGAACAAGATGCACTGGTATTGTTTACATTTGAATTCTAGTCCGGATCAGAATTCACTTATCAACAATAACAATGCAGTTTACACATGTACAGGGTGAGTTGATAAGCTGAATACTGTGTATATCAACATGCCTTGGGGAGTAGAACAAGAAATTATGAATGACATTAACAACAAAAGAAGTGAAAAATCATCAAAATGAGAATTACTGGCCCTTTAAAATATCAATAATTTTCAATGACCTAAAAGATCACACTATCTTTGACAAGTCTAGTTGATTTGATATGCCAACCTTTGATGCTCATCAGCAGTCAAAGTAAAGACATTTCTATTTGAATTATCAAAATTACACGGGTTGCTTTCAACTTCAATTTCTTGTATTTTTGAGATTTTCGATAAATTCAACTTAGTCCAAAGTGGATTTTAACAGCCTGGTTTGAAACAAGTGTCCTTAATGAAGATGTTTCCTGGGTAGAGAGGTATTCTGATGAGAAAGGCTTTCTGATTAGGAATGTTTTCTGATTAGAGAGCCATCTGGGTGGACAGGTGTCCGGATAAGAAAGGCTTTCTGATTAGATCCCTGTCTGTCTTGATTAGAGAGGTGTCCTGATAAGAGAGGTACCTATACAAACAGTTTTCACTGTATGTCATGAAGCATAATGAAAGTGACACTTGCCTTTTTTCAGGTTGTCTCTCAGCTGTCCTGACTCTCTGAACTTGGTCCACGCCTCGTCTTCCATTGTTTTCCGTCTCCTGATCTGTTGCCATATTACATCTTCCTGGCCTTTTAGTTTTGTAACGTTTCTGTAGTAAAACTGAAAGGGACATACAGAAATGTCATCACCACTGCATCATTGAATGCGTCTCAGTAGATCAAGAAATGAGACTGAAGGTTTTATATCATCATGTGAATTTTAAGTTACCTGACAGAACTTATTGACAGTAAATTTGTAATTGTACGCATCAATCTTCTCTGAAAATATTGTAAAATATTTGCTTTAACCTCCTTAGTGTCTACAATTGCAGAGCTTATTGACCACAACTAGTAGTCCACTTCATCATCAGCCGAGCTGTTGTTATGCAATTGACCTTTGACCTTCAGTTTCACTCCTCCATCCTGACAGTGGTTGAGTTGAAAGAATACTCCGGGAAAGCAACACTAACAAGTGGCAAGATTATCAAACTTCCACCAAATCTTTGTGAGCCACTTACACACATGAATTATGTTTTTTTAACGACAAACGCTTTTCACACTTCTGGTGAGGATACTTTTCACTTACGTCTCTTTCGTCTTTAAGCTTCTTCTGCTTTGATCGCTCTGTGTCAATTTCACTCTGTTTGGTGAGGTAGTCTCTGCAGAATATTACCAGAGGAAAGAGGTTTGAATTAAAAGCCAAAATTGACATCATCATGCGTACATAGTGTATAATCCATGTATGCCACGCCTTTAACCCTTTGAGTGCTGTAATTGTTCCCACCAAAATTTTAGTGCAACATTTTTACCAATTTTTACGAATTTTTCTGTTATTTTATATAATTTTGGACCAATTGGACATGACATTTCATTGGCTACAGTTTGTTATCAAAATTTTGACAAAAATCTGAAAAATATTGACTGGAGTATATTTTCTAAAGGTGACAAAAATTGACTTTGGCGCTCAAAGGGTTAAAGAACATGTAACTCATGTTCCATGGAAGAGCCTCTTGATATGTTGTATTTGGTTTGTGTAAACTTTCCACAGTGCGGAAACCGAGGAGAGTACATCAAAATGCTCTACAAATAGCAAAGACAAGACTTGAGATCTGAACAATAAATTCACAAAACATACACAGGCTGTCACTATTAGTAGGGATTTTTATTAAGGGAAAAAATATCATGTGTTGCCCTCGTACAGAACATCTTAAAAAACGCTTCACATCCTGTGGTTTAGAATAATTTGTATTGATATGATATAGCTGTTATTTATGATAGTCAAACATTATTCAAGGTTTATATCACCGAATATTGCACTGCTGAATTATCAATAATAATAAAAAATTATTACATATCACTAAATATTGCTCTACTGACATCAATAGTCACAGTCAAACATTATTACAGGTGTAAAGCATTTATTATTGCACTACTAATTTATCAATAATCACAGCTAACGTCAATAGTGATATCATCTGTTATTCTAATCAACTCTGACACCAAAGACTATTCCATTGTGTCTCGTGGGTGGGGGGTTGGGTCAAGAGTACTGGTTACTCACCCTAAATTCTTCTTAGATCGCCGTAGAAAGTCAATTTCTGACACTATTCTCTTTTCATCAGCCATACGAAAGTTGTGTGTTCTGAGTTGGTATTCATGTTTCCTGATTGCTTCGTCAATCCTAGCCTCTGTCTTGTACTTCAGTCCTGCCTGCAGCTTTTTCACTACATCAACCTGTGAAAGTCAAAGAATATACATTTTTTCAAACATTTTAACTCTGATCAAGCTTTAAAATATAGTGGTGCAACAGGTTTTTCAATGTGATGAGGACCTCTACAGTTCATAATGGTAAGTTCTTTTGTTTATATAATGGATCTCAAGAACAGTACACCTCTGTGATTGGTCGGAAGTGGATGGTTAGTTGTGTATCAGTTCAAATTTTAGTATGTGTGAGCTCATTGGCTCAGCCATATTGTGATATTACAATCGAGGCACACTTCAAATCCATGGACTCTCTGAATACTTGAAAGAACATTGATCAATGTAAATGGTAGTGGAGGAGTTAATGTACCAACACACATATCAAAGATGGCAGTCAAAATCATCACATTTTTTATTTTGTACAATTTTTGATGACTCATACAAGACAAAACCACTGCATCAAATGCAGAAGTCACAGCATTTTGAGTTAATGTTATGACAGTGCACCCAAACTTACAACTCTACGATGGCATGAGTTTTGCACAAATACAAGCGCACTTCATTGAGTTCACAGAAAACATTATTTTTGTTTTTACAGTAAGTTTTTCTAATGATATTTAAAACTAGGTCTTCCATTTTTTTAGATTATTTCTGGACATACGCATACTTACAAACACTTTTGCATTTACAACTTATGCACACCGCACTGTGCATTCAAAATGAACACATTTTCAAATGGGAAGATTTATCAATGTTATTTTGATGTGCATGGGGAAGTTGCTTAACCACAGCAAGGTTATACTGAGAAACATTAAGACGATACAGAAGGCAATGAGAAGTTTATGAGCCTAAAGCCATTCTACACAACCTTTTTAAAACCATCTTGTCAAAACAATATGGAATCTGCAGGAGCAACCCCCAAGCTGGTACTAGTCATACACCAAAAATAACCATGACATCACACTAACGCCCATATAAGGCTACAAATGTTGCCATGGGCAACCATCAATGCTGACACCTTTCTTGAATTGCACTTTTCAATATCCTCCTAATTTGGTAAGGTACCAGACTGATGACTAACAAGGCCAAAGATCAGCTGGCCCTCTAGGAGACAACAATCACACCGGATCAAATACAAACAACCTATGAATGACACCAGCACACGACAGGCACGTGGGCTGGATACAATACTAAAGCCTTTTTACAACAGCATGTCTTGTTACGGACACTTAACAGATTGAGTGATCTGTAGGCATTTAATAGCACCTTAATTCATCACGTACAATGCTTCACCGTAAATTTTTCAATGTTTACACATCTACTGAACCCAATGGATCACCTGTTAGCAACTGTATTCACCTATTCAATGTCTCATGGGTGTAGTCAACACAGCAGACACAAACAGATAAATTTACAGAAGTGTACGTTTTCTCAGTCATTGATTGCCAGCAGAATGCAGGACAGGACATGTTATGGTCACGGTGATCACTAAACACGGTAAAATTCTCACGGTAGAAACTCAATAAATATAGATGTTTGGTCTAGCTGTTCTTTCAAGTGTGACTTGACCCCATGACACCTTAATCCAGGGTTTGTCATAATGTGATTAAAATTGGGAGAAGATAACCGAACCCTGTTACTGCTATTATTGAAAAAAAAAGCCAAACTGATAACTGTTAAGGAAATTGAATGTAAATGATTGGGAAGTCACTGCCTGTAGAAATTGCAGGCAGAAATGGTGTGTAGAGTAATTATTTTAACATTGTGTACTACATGCCCGTATGTTGGTTTCTGTGTTAAAATGTGCATCTGGGGGAAAAATTTGACAGTTAATACAGGTAATTAATTTCATCCTACATGACTCAGATCAATAATGAAAATTCCATCCTGAATACAAATCTGTGACTGAACTTTACATACCTGTAATTTATAACTTTTGAATGAATGCAGAAAGGACAACTTTTTTCACAAAACTTTTTGCTACGTTATGCAAAGCAAGATATCCTAATTGACATATTGCTGTCTGGGAAAAAATATGGAACTACTGCCTGAGTGGCCATGAACAAAGGGGGAACCTACAGACTGTGCTTGAGCACCGAAGTGTCACCACCCATTTGATATTGGGAAAGTTGCCAACACCGGTAAGCAGGCACTATGTGTTATGGGAAAACTGGCAGGAAAATAAATAAACCATAAAGAGAAGTACTAGGTGGAGATATCTCATTCAGTAAGACACACCTTATTGTACGACAATACTGTGTGTCTGACTGACTGACCGACTGTAAATAATCTGTCCTGAATACACTTAAAATCAAAACAATCATGACATTTCTTTTCTTTTATGGTCATCTATTTTCACACATGTTGTAATATGTTAGTTTTCAAGATTTTACTTGTCCATGTTTCTCTTTGAGTTAATAGTAGAATGCCACAATTTTTCATCTTTGCTTTTGAACGGCATGAAAAAAACTTCGCAAATCTTAGGATCGGTTATAAAAGCAAACTCCATGGTAAATTGTAATGTTGTCAGAGTTGTAGCAGGTTATGATCAGACTGCCTGCTTTGAATGACTCTCACACAAAAAGATACTGGCATGTGTTTACATATCTGGTATGATCAACACAAAGACCACACAGCTATCCATGAATTTAACCTAGGATTATTGAAAATTTTTTTGGTTAAATTCCTCTTTTAGAACAAAGAGAAAAGTCCCTGCAAAAGTCCTCACATTATTCAAAACAGCTGTCAATCATTCAGTGATGCACTGAGGCGTAAAATGCTCAAATACTTGCTGGGTGTATGAGAACAATTATGATGTAAACAAATCAAGTCTATGATATGATATATTGGTGTGCAAACAGTGAAAACTTAGCACAGTGACAGCATGAGTATTTACTTTTTCACACTTGAGCTGGAAGGAAGACTCCAAAATCTTATTTATTCTTATGATGGGTATAATAAATATAATTAAATAAATTTTTGTGACAAAACTTGGAGCTGAGATCAGTTAGTCAATATTGTCATAGAAAAAATGACAAATACATTCGAATTATATGGATAAATGTAATCTGCCAAGGAAAGCCACGTCCTTACACTTTCTACACATAAAGGTATGGTGAAACATACCATACAGTAGTTTTCTTGTCTGATTATCAGTTTGTCCTGAAAACAGCCTTCTGGTTTGTGCATGTTTTTCACACATGATATTACGCAACATCATGTGTACAAGGTTTTGGATACAGTCCCTGCACAGCAACATTTAGACCTTTCCAGTATTGAGTGTGAACAAGATATTTCTGGGTTGGTTTACCAAGAAATGCAGTACTGATGGGAGAGTTTCACTCAATGTTGCTTGTAAAGGTCATAATAGAGTTGAAGTGTGATTCCTCAAAGACTGACATGCTCCTGTTTTTATCATCATGGTTGACAGGTTGATGACAGGTCAATGAGGTGAGTATTTGAGATTACCAGAAATTGGACGGTTTACTGCTATCACTATAGCAGACATGGTGATACATGAGATTTCATGGGAGTTTTGACCCTAATGTGATGTTGTGAACACATAAAAAAGCTGCAATTTCTCAATAGCTCATTTGAGCAATAAGTTCATTGAATATAAATATAAGGCTTGTATATATGGTTTGAGCCCATTGCAATCCTCCCCTTCTCGGACACTAGTAGATTAAATTGCCAGGTAGAACTGAGATTGATACATTCAATAATTTGGTACATGTAGATGTACACTTCAAGCAAAATACCATCTTGCGGAAGATGCCCCATTGCTATTAAAATACCTGTAAATGCCAAATCAGTTGTCCATTTCTGAACTACTAAGTAATGAAATGTATGGCTGCGCTATGACAAGCAGCAGCCTGCATGCCGCACTGTTTAAACCCAAGTAGTGGTATTTGAGTGTTTTGCTACAATTATCCAATTAGTATCCTGTTTCTTTTAGTGGAATCTGGTAACACCATGTGCATTCCTCATGATAGCACATGCCAGTGCTAAGTATCAATGACATCTTTACTACACAGTGTTCCTGCACAGTATGTATGACTTTCAATCGAAACTGTCAGTGTTAGATGGAGGGTAAGGTTGGGTCAAAGGTCAGCAACATGTGTGATACTCCGTTAACTTCCACGGAATTTCATTAAAAGCAGGTTTCAAGGCACAGACTAGATGTACAAAAGTTTAAAAGTATCTGTGAAAGTAAACCATCTCTCTCTCTCTCTTTCTCTCTCAGCTTCAACAAACCACAATTGTGCTATGGCTAAACAGAGTGTGCTTTTTATGGTGAAAACTGTAAAAGTAATTACAGCCTTACAAAACAAGGACAAAGTGACAAAATTAATAGCTATTAATCTATCACTATAAGATGTTCTTTGTAGGAATTTACAATTGATGATTTCCATGGTAACAAGTACCATAGCAACCACATGGTGGTTACTCTGGCTGATGTGTCACCTAGTGACAGTTCAGCACAACCATAAGAATCAGACAAACTGTCCAGCTGATTTGCATTATATTAACAAGAAGGAAACTTATAATGTTGATACTAATATTAATCAGGCTGATATTTCTTGCTGGCAGTACTGGAAAGTGACAGAGAGTCTGTTGGTTTTTTATTTCTTCACTTTATTAATAAACATTGGTTTTAATTTCTAAGAACTGTGAGCAATTAGAACACAGCAACCTTGTAAAGTATTTAAATATCACTGCAAAAATTCCCAAACACAGGTCTAGATGCAGGAAATGGTTATTGACTCCAAGCTGAACTTGCCAAATAGTTCTTATTAATTTGCCATTATTGACAAGAACTGATAATTTTTGTACAGGTTGCGGCATACATATGTCAGAATGGTATTTCCTTGTTTACTAGCACAGACTTCCGAAAGTAGCCCGGAGTTGTGCATCTGCGATGGCATTTTATTGGAATCTGAACTGTTTAACCTTCGACAGAGAAGTCCAAGCTCTCTGACCCTTCAGACACTATGGCAAAGGAGCTATAACTGATAAAATCAATTTACTTTGTCGGAGTATTTTGCGACGTGCAGCTATGTATTTTAACACTGTAGTTGAACTTCATGAAACCTTGGTGGATCATTTCCAGTTTGCAGAAAAGGAGCTGTCATAGTGTGTGCAAAGGAGTAGTGATTTCATCGCACACGATATGACAGTTGCATATGTACACGTACAAATTCAGATTGGCAATACAAACATGGCCATTACATTACAACATTGTTATACAGACTGTCTGACATGTACTACATGTACATTTTAAGGGAATTGAACAGGAACTTGCAATTTTACTTGTACCATGATAGATGTAGATTTCCCCGTTTAGAACCACAGTACTGAACATTCTGTTCCAGATAACAGCCACATGTACTGTGCAATATCTCTCTCCCTCCATCAAACTGTTTCTCTGTATGTAAATTAAACAATGGCATTTCACCATACAATGTACTTCGGAATTGGTTGGGTTATCATTTATACCAGGTCAGCCTTTACCATAATGGTGACACACATATCAAAATTATTCTAGATATCAATTTTGGTAAGATTAATGGACAGTTGGGATGAAAAGGTGACTGCAGACCACAGAAATCTCTGAAGATATAGTTTTGATTGAATTTTTATCTGATGGCCTGCCTGATTACATGTACACCCCAAATACTATGGGCTACTAGTAGGCCTTGGTCATTTCTGATTATTTCAGTTGACAGAATGAAATAGTTAAGGTAGCATGTGCCTCGGGGACAGATACTCAGACTCAAAAACTTTTACAATTCTTTTCTGATCCCCCTATAGTCTTACCACTTATACAGTAATTAAACCTGTCCCTCTTTTTTATTTGTTGAGGATGAATCAAAACCTTGTCAAGATAGAAAGGGCAATTGGAGCTGACCAGGTTGATGGTCTGAAGGGGTGGGCGAAACAAAAAAGTGAGCTTTTTAACAAGGCTGTAAGTGTAAGTGAAGTTATATGAAAAGGAGGGAATAGAGTCAGACAAAAAAGATGAATGTCTGCCCCTGGTTGCACCTGTTGAACAATAGTGATTATCAACATGACAGAACATGTGATTGTCAGCATTAGAGGACAAATTCTGACAGAAAAGATAAACCTAGAATTACCAAGTTCTCATTGTTGAAGTACTTCATCTGGCAGAACACCAAAGTACATCAATATTCCTTCTTCTGAGATGCACTTAATCCTTCTATAGCTAATCCACTGATTAAATCTATTACTGTAATCTGCGGATACCACAAGTCAAACTGACTGACAATAGCAAACCACAAGCTGTAAAACCTATTGAAGACTGTGAACTTTGATCCACTACTAAGTGAAGAATGACACAGGTATTTCCGGAACAAGGAGGGGAAGTAGTTTGTTGGAACTAATCCTGAAGTCTTCTTTCTTTCCGTCAGACAAAAGTTTTTACAAACTGCAAATGATCAAGCGATGATTATTGAAAAAAGGATTAGAGACCGGCTGGAAAGTTTCTCATCAAAGTAGAATGGCTCACAACTGGGTTTGGATCAGAGTTACAGGATTGCTATGGTACAACTTCTGACAATGATAGCTACACACTACAATGGCTACTGCTGCTGAAGATTATACTTACATGTATAGTACCCTCTTCCCTCTAATCTGACCAGTCTGTTAGCACAGTGACATCACATTCAATGTCCAGAAAAATCTCACGCAGGCATTGAGAAGCTTTGTCAGACTGAATGTTTACAAAGATTTGGTCTAGAACTACGGAATACTGCCATATTTGAAATGCTAATATATAAATAATTGTGACACAGTGAACTCTGGAGCTTTTATGGAGTCTGTTCAGTACTATCATACTTGTACACAATGTCATACAAAGCTTCATCAACTACAATGACTCAATTTACCAAAACAGCAAACAAATTTGTTTTTATAACGTAGAATTATTCATGTAATATTGAACAACTCCATAATTTGAAGAGCCAGTTCACTACCCCCACTCACCATTGTATGATCCCACTGACCATGCCCTGCAACTGACTTTTCTGTGCCCATTGCTCCCTACCTATGCATCACAATCAGAATTTCCATCCCAAAATATCACATATTCTCAATCTTTTGAACCTCATACAATGCACTCACCAATACAATGTTGTTGAACACACAAAAACGTTTTGAGTGAGATAGGTCTGATTGATCTCTGTCTACCATTTTCAAGAGAAACTCACTGTCACTTGAAAATGCAAACAGTAATACTGTACTTGGTTTGTTTGAGTTTTAAAAGTATTATCTATGGTCGCTTAACTTGAAAAGCATTAGTGATCCCAAAGATACCATCTAGATTGAACTTTGAAGTCCCCTATTTGTTTTGTGTTGGTGGTTTCTTGGTCTAAACCACAGTATTACCGGTACAATAAAGACGGGAAGAGATAAATTGATCATTGTGTGCTATGAACACTTCTCTATGAGAACTCTAGGGACAGACAATTAGTAGTGGAGTGGTCACGATGTTGATATACAAATTTTTTATTCCTTGGCATAAAAAATTTTGATAAACATTGTTCAGCATAGGGAAGAGCATATAATCTTTTTTTCAAAATTCAATATCTTCTTTTTCAATTTCCAGTAATAAGAATATATTTGTCAATAATTCTCAAGCTCCATGCATTTTGGCTAGCCTCTATGTAAAACACACTGGTTTATCCCTTAGAAGCTGAAAAACTGAAGGACGTGACAGTTTGACACAAACTGTGTCCGTTTTACCGTGCCACCTGTTTGTTTCCGCTGGTTTTGTTATTGAAAACTGGCAGACAGCCAGACAACCTGATTATTGCACTGCTCTTTCCGTTTTCTCTCTTTTTTCAACAACAATGAAATCTGCTGGGAAGAGTTCAGCTTGATATAAAATGAAACAGATGGTCCCGATGACACAATATTGATGACATGGAAATCAACAACTGCAATAAACGTGTTCTGACTTGTTATTTTGGACGATGATTGTGTCCAAGTGAAACATCAGAAAGCAACATGACGACCAGAATTGAATAAAATACTTCCAGTTCCACATCCTCATTCCAAACAAAACATTGGGAACTATGGATACATACAAGGTGGAAAAAACTTTTTTATTTTTGGGGATTGTGGAAACAGAAAATTGGACAGTAATGAAAAAGAAATTTAAGGGCAACCTATTTGGGCAATATTACATTACAGTAGACGCAAATTTGCAGCAGGCATCCATCACAGAAAGTAAATGAAAGTAATTGTCCAGTACAAGGTTATTGAATCTGATGTTTGATGTTGCTGTCAAGACAATGTACATATAAACTAAGATTATCATAATTATTTTTACGCCATAATTTGCTTCTCTGTTAGCCTGGCAAAATATTTACTTGCAGTGCATGTAGGTGCAGGGGCAGAGATTAACAAATACATGATGTTTGCATGAACACTTATTTGTCACATGACCTTGCCCTGAGGAAACTACATTGTTTTCAGTTGAGGTGATGAAGAAATCAATACTGCAATGACTGGAAAGGGGTGGGGGTTGAGGAGGAGATGGGGGTTGAGACTGATGAGAAACCATTCCCTCTAGCTGCACCTTAACGTAATGACCCCACCCTCAGAGTAACATTTTTCCTCCGCAAACTTCCTTTGCAATAGAAAAAATAGCTCTGTGTCCATGAGGTTTGTATATTTGTTACTGTATTGTCTGGCATCAATTGTATCATTGTGTTATTTATTTCCTGTTTGGATTTCTGTATGGTTGTAAATCCAAGGAAATACTTCCGCTCTCAATACAATCCTTTGAAACCTGTGCTACCAGTTAGCTGTCATTTTATTTTGAAAACTCTGCATTGTATTCTGCTTTAATTTATGGAAAACATTGAAAACATTGACCACAATTGTGAATACCAAAGACAACTGTTTCAATGTTAACAAACTCTTTCCACACGGTGCTACTCTTATGGAAGAATAATAAACACATGGGATGCATTGTGAAGCATAAATATCTAAAAATTGAAGCAAGTCCTGACAAGTTCATTGCTAATTATTCTCTACACACAAACAAACAATTTCTCATTATAAATGGAAACACAATTGCTAGAAGTCTGCATCACATACACTGATTGGGACACATCAATACAATACATATAAGCGCAAATATTGTAATATGCTACACTACTTTGCTGTATCGTCATCAAAGAAAACATGGATTTCAGAATGAAATCATCATTGCTTCCTCTCTTTACGAGGATGATGAAATCATGTTTGGACATGCTGCCAATTTTTTTTTTTGTAGAACAGTAAGAGCCATTTCCTCAGATCCAAAAATAGATCTGTGTCAGGGCACAGCATGGAATAATCACCTCCATGCAGCGTGGTTGTGCAGATGTATTACTGCAATAGCACTGAAGAGCAACAATTTTGTAAATAAGACAAGTGCCTTATCAGGGGTTATTGTCTGTGCAGTGTTGGGGGGATGGAGGAGGGTTTGACAAGGACACAATGCATGTTCAGAGAATGCTATGGCTGAAATAAATGCAGAATTTTGCAACTTGGATTTTGCGAAAGCATTAAAACATCCAAAGATGCACCAGAAGATAGAAAGATAATTGCATGAAAGTTGAGATGCCACATTTAGATTGCAGACAAAGACTTACCACACATTGTTACTGTTACATACGGAATTATAACAGAGCTCTACTTCAAAGTACAATGGCTGAGCAACTTGTGATGCTGCAATGCAACAGCAATGTAGAGACACTCCTCATAGTACCTAATTTGTACAAACATTTCTGAGAACACTGTGTGGACTGCAGCAATGCAACAAGTATTTCCTAGTGAAAACAGATCATCTGATGATACAGCACATGAACAACTTAGCTAAGTTTACTGGGTTTCTTAATGGAGTTCACTTCAGTGTGTTTTCATGCAGTAACCCCAGAATGGGATGGCATACCAAATGTTACCATCATTGCCACTGTATTTACCAACATTTTCAAACCTTGCTTGAAAATACAGATCTATACAAATCAAGTAAAGTACACGTATCTTCTTTTCTGGCCAAATGTTTAATCTTTGACAATGTTTAAAAGGACAGGTCATTTATCGGCTTTTATCTAAAAGTAAACTGACCAACTTGATAAAGGTTTCCATGGAAAACAAAGGGCTAACACCATGTATATACCAAATATCAACATGGACTAATGTGAGAAACCGGGCTTGAGGACTGCCCCTTTAATAATCTGTTTGGTCAGCACAGAGATATGCACTTGTAAAGTAAAACAATTAGCATTAATTAATTGACAGATCAATCATAATAACTATGACAGGAGCTTCTTAATAAATAAGGCAAACAGACACCAGACTGTGATCAAATGATAAACTGGGCATTTCATAAACAGACATGTCAAGGTCATCTGAGGTAACCAATACCCAGTTCACACAGCCAAAGTTGCGCTGCTGCTTCACTGATGTAACTTTTATGTCAGTGTTATGAAAGCAATGTGAATGCTTGGTGTTGGCCTAGCATCAGATCAATTTTACCCAAAACAGGAGGGGGGTCTGGGGCTGACTGTAATATGCTAGTTGGCCCAGACTTTTGTGTGTGGATAAGTAACACTTGCCCTAGTTGCAGATATTTGCCAAGTAAGGTAGTCATGTTTACATGTACTAGAAGTTTTCAATCCAGTCCTTATTATCCATTTAATCGGAATAACATTTTACCTACACCAAGTTTTGCTCTGCAAACAAGAATACACATCTATTCATCTATCAAAAAATCACTCCATGACATGATATATTGAGAAGTGTGCTAAGCTAAGATCATTACAGAGACAGTTATATCCCTTTTCCTGCCGAGCGCCCCTGTCCGTTATCCTGCCAAGTCGGTCAAAACCGGCCCCCTTTACCGTGTCTACAGAAGATAGGCTCTCCTGCACGCTTTCCTGCCAGGCATTTGGCGGGAAAATACCGCATTTTCGGGGTACGATTACCGACCATATACGTGTTAGACTTCAAAAATTTTTGCATGCCCGTATAGAGGGGCAACCGCTGATGAGGTTGTGTCCAGAAAATGACGAGGTCACGGGCGTTGTTTGCCCCGGGGGACGTGCACTTTTATGCCCTTTTCTAGCTTACTTTCGCGGAAGTAAAGCTCGTTCGCCGGCACGCACGGCCACACCGGGGAAACGTCACCTCTCTCGTGGGTTAGTAGAAGACCCAGGGGTTAGTGCTATGGGTGCGGCAGCACCCTCAAACCTGTCCTGTTTCCCTGGGTTGTGTCACTTGGCCACGTACTTTGAACGACTTGGAAGAGTCGCACAGTGCAGTCTGCTTTGACGTAGTGTCAACGACATAGTTCCGCCATTGAAGGAAGGCGTGTACGTAGTTTGGCCAGTTCAGTGAACACTTAGCTCGTTAGTGTTACCGTTTCCTAACAGGTTAGTTGTGCAGTTGTTACTAAGGTGCAGTTTTGTACCACCTTAGCTCTGGACAGTGCAACTGCTCTATGCACTAACCCCAACGACAGATGGTTGGTACAACGTCTACGTCGCACGAGCACAGCCTCGTTGGGCTGTGCCCCTCCCACGTGATACAACGCACGTTCATCCATTACTATAGCGTCCTTACGGATCTGCCAAAAACGAAAGTGGGGGTAAAAACAAAACAAACGAAAATATGCGATCATAGATAGTATTTTATTCGGGAATAATTTACATTATGCCGAACAATAAATCTCGGAGTCTGTCTCGACGTCCGAGTGCATGGTCCGTGTTTCAAAAATTACAATCGGGGTGGCAGATCCGTGTTTCAAAAATTATAATAGGGGGAATTGTACAAAATAATCCGTCTAAACAAAACAAACGAAAATATGCGATCCATAGATAGTATTTTATTCGGGAATAATTTACATTATGCCGAATAATAAATCTCAGAGTCTGTCTCGACGTCCGAGTGCATGGTCCGTGTTACAAAGATTACAATCGGGGGATTGTACAAAATAACCCGTGTTTCAATTTACAATCAGCGGGATCGTAAAGCACAAACAAACGGCACAA
The DNA here is from genome assembly GCF_041260155.1 of Ptychodera flava. Lineage (NCBI taxonomy): Eukaryota > Metazoa > Hemichordata > Enteropneusta > Ptychoderidae > Ptychodera > Ptychodera flava. The sequence continues at coordinate 12,861,551 of NC_091944.1, read as the reverse complement.
CCGTGCTCAAAATGTGATCATGGTCCGTGTTAAGAATACAGTCAAGCCACTGTTAGGCGAAGCTGTCCCCTGTCCGTTATTTACGTCGGGTTCTCTTGCTGATGGGTGTCGTCGGGGCTGTGTGAGTAGAGGTCTGCACGCCAATGCTCCTCTTACCTCGTAGCATCATGCGATGATGAAAAGCCGCAAAACACTCGCCCTCGTGAAGATGAACCCCGCACAGACTACATCCTTTGGACGTCTCAGACAGTCGTCCGCTCGCAGTGGTCTTACCCTCTCTGCTGCATACTTTACAGCATTTCTGCCGCCCCTCCAAACGGCTGACAACGTGCATCGGCTGATTTTGTGGATTGATGTACGAGGCACGAGAAACGGTGGCCTCGACCTCTCTCACACTGGGCTGCGATCGCCCACAATAACCGCCAATGAGTTGTTTCCCAACACGCAGATGAAACATCTTATGGGTCAGCTTACTATCAGGGTGTACATGCTTGAAGCATATATATGCATTTACCAGGGCAACATCAATCAGGTAACATGCCAGATATGTCCACCATCTGTGGTTCTTGCGCCCAGTGTGAAAGTACTTGCGCTTCTGGTTGGCTCGGTCGACGCCTCCCATGTACCGGCGATAATTATACAGCGACAGAGGCACTTGTCGCCGCTCGTCTCCCTCCCCACTGGCACGCACTCCAAGGGTGGATAGACCGTATTCAAGATCAGCACCTGAGCGTTACTATCCTGATAAGCAGTGATGTTAAGACGAGAGTCCGTTCTGGTCGTGGCTTTCATATCCCAACAAACAGAGGAAGGCGCTTCCTCTTACCCGGCGGAATTAATTGAGGGGGCATGGTGCGACGATTACGGCGGTTAAAACTCCCGACCATGTAGATCCCGGTCTCCATCAGCTCTCTAGCAGTAACGACCGTGCTAAACAGGCTATCACAGAATAGGCTGTGATTATATCCACAGAATGGCTGGACCAGCTCCATCGTAATTCTTTTCACCACACCTCGCTCCTGCCGTCTCCCATCAGTCCGATCCCGAAATTTCACACCTAGGTACGGTGCAAAGTTAGCGATGTATGCAGTGGTGGAGTCGCACAGCTGCCATATCTTGAAACCGTCTCGATCAGGCTTATGCGGTAATCTCTGCTTAAATTTAGAACGGCCCTTAAATCGCACCATGCCCTCGTCGATGGAGATCTCTCTACCCATCTTATAATTATTTACGCACCGGTCAACTATGGGCTCCATCCATGGATTGATTTTATACAGGGGATCCTCCTGACACCGACGTCGGCGGCGTGCCTCATCAGGATCACGACGTGGATCGTTCTCTGGGTCTGCCAGATGAAAGTATCGCATAAGCTGCTGAAAGCGACTGCGGGTAATCACAGTAGAAATACCCTGGTTTCTCAGAAAGGGATCGCTAGACCAATAATCCTCCACTGATGATTTACGGTCGACACCCATACAGACTAAGCCGCCAATGAACGCCTGCACCTCTCGGTAGTCAGCGTTACGCCAGTATTTATCTATTTTCCTAGCGATATATCGCTGGTGGAATTTGGCGTATTTATTAGTCTCGTCCTTGGCCAATCTGATCAGTGTAGCTGGAATAAACTTAAAAAAGTAATCGAGCTCACGGGAGTGGCTGGGCAAGGTGAAAGTCGGTCCTCTCTCATGGTCAAAATCGGTCTCCTCAAATATATTAGCATCGGTAGTCTCCGACATACGCCAGACAGGAGGGGTGTCGTCCTCCGCCAACACAGCAGCAACGTCATCATCGTCGTCAGAGCTTGCCTCACCTACATACTGCCTGTCATAAAAGTCATCGTCCTCTGCCGCATCCTCGTCAACCTCCGAGTCGGACTCAGCGGTGATATCACCGTCGTCTGGGCGTCTGGGCCTGAACTCGCCCGTAGCGGCATCAAGGATCATATCTGGCTCAAAATCAGGTGGGCTATCCTGATAACGAACCCTCCGCACTATCTTTTTCGGCGGGGACATCACAGCACACGAAACTATGGCAGGAGCGGGCTGGGCAGCCTCTGCTGATGACGAGGACTCAAGCTCTTTCGCACTGGGCACAGGAACCTCTCCTGACGCAGGATGAGGGCTCATAGTAGCAACAGGTGGTGTCTCTCCCGGAGCAGCCGGGGGGAGAACCAATGGCATCAGCCGTCTTGTTACTCACTGTCTCACTAGCAGCAGCAGACGTAGTCTGTGCAGGTGAAGTATCTCCCACAAGAGCAGATGTAGTCTCTGCAGGTGAAGTAGTCTCTCCCGGAGCAGCCGGGTGAGAACCACTGGCGACCGGTGACCCGTCATCATCCTCATCGGCAGAACGATCGCTCTTACGTTTACGCTTACCACTGGGTTTTTCAGCCGGAGATAGCTTCGCCTTACGGGAGCGTTTCTTGCCCGACTTCTTAGAACGTTTACTAGGGACATCACAACGATCGCTACCACTACCGCCCGGAGACTCTGCATCTTTGAGCTTCAGTCGTCTGCTCGCCTTCAGAAAACTTTTGCGGTCCGTCAAGCTCATGTCTGGAACAGTGTCGACAGACTAGCAGGTCCCTCCCTTTTAAAGCCACAGGGAAACAAAGCCCTGGACATGATTGGACGCAGGGGTGTTAATATATGCATCCACCTGTTATTATAATGGACCTACGGCAATCAGTCCACCAACCGGCGCTGACATTCCTACCCGTCATGTAAATTGCCTGTCCGCACCATTTGATATGCTAATAATACTCATTTGCGATGCAAATCCCTGAGCACTTAGCATAACATAGTCAATGTCATTAGCATCTCAACTTGACATTCCGTCCAGCTGGGTACGTGGCATGCGCACCTGCCACCCAAGGACGTTGGCCCAAGCCCATGTTTAGTACGGGTGGGAAACCCGTATCTTTAACCTCATGTCCCTTCTAAGTACGCCTGCGCAGGGCGTATTGTCATCCAAGTCGGTGACAAGCCAACCCGACAGATCGCCCATTAAGCAGTAATGGACTGGCCGTCTCGTTCTTGTACGGCAACGAACAGTGCTTCAGCGGCTTGTTTAGGTCATAACCGTCGCCTGCCGAGCGGCTTACCCAACTAAGGCGGTCAAAGATGAAGAATGCCAAAATTGTTAACGGCTGTCTCGGCCTCGTCCGTTGGGCAAACATGGCTCCTTCAAATAACGTGGCCAGCACGTCTACGTCACCAGCGGTGATGACGACCCGTCATTGACGCCCGAGTGCGTAAAACTCGGAATATACCGACAGGTACCTCTACCTGAGTCGGTCATACTACGGTATAAACCAAACACAGGTCTGCCAACTCCTGTTAGACTCGGCCGTTAGCCGAACTTCACAGGGACAACATAGGCGTAACAAGTCGGTGAACAACGGTTCACGCACCTAACCGCAGCCGCCAAGTCGGTGAACAATGGTATCAAATTTTGAGGCCATGTTCGTGAATGGCAAGGCTGAGGCGGTGTGTTTCGTTGCACGGCTTGAACGTCTAGAGCCAAGTGCAGCCGACAACGTCCGACATCTGAGTGGGTAGTCTTTTCGAGAAGGTAACAAGTCGGTTAAAAGCGGTGGTTACCCTTCACAAATGTCGCTCAAGTCCGTTCGGATCAGTTCCATGTCAGGGACTAATCAAGCCGAGTCCGTCAAATCCGTCCGCACTTCCCGTCAATCAGGACCAAGTCCGTGATTTTCGTCTCGCACCATTGGCAAAAAATTGCACCGCCAGCTGAGGCGGTCTTAGGCGGTTGCCTTACAGAAAGCCGAGTCCGTCAAATCCGTCCGCACTTCCCGTCAATCAGGACCAAGTCCGTGATTTTCGTCTCGCACCATTGGCAAAAAATTGCACCGCCAGCTGAGGCGGTCTTAGGCGGTTGCCTTACAGAAAGCCGAGTCCGTCAAATCCGTCCGCACTTCCCGTCAATCAGGACCAAGTCCGTGATTTTCGTCTCGCACCATTGGCAAAAAATTGCACCGCCAGCTGAGGCGGTCTTAGATGGTTGCCTTACAGATTAGCGTTGCCGAGACGGTCAATTTCGGCCGCAATCTATGTAGTGCCTCAGAGCCAAGTTAACCCAAACTCCGCTAGAATACGTCAACGTGCTAACCTGCCAAGTACGCTACTCGTCCCCCCCAAAAAACCAGTCCCCCACCGGGTGTGGGGGACTGGCTGGGTAGCTTCCGCACCTTTCCCTGTCATTGGACTCTCTGTGAACCCATTTCGAGAGCAAACGCCGTTCCTCGCCCAAAACCTGTCCTCGAACGACCCCTAGCGCGAGCAAGGGTTTGCTACACGTAGTTCCGTCGACTAGGCAGGAAAGGGGGTACCAAAAAGTAGCCCGATTTCCACCGCCTTGGCAGGATAACGGCCGTGGCTGCTCAGATTCTAGCTACACCGAATTTCAAGCGGATTTTCACCGACTTGGCAGGAAAAGGGATATACCTATTACACAGATTGTGTAGCTATGCAGTCTAATAGAGACAAATCCTGTCCTTCAAACTTTAAAAATTTTACTTTGAAAGCATTCTATCACACAAACTTTCAAATAGGAACAAACATTTCAGTGATATATTTTAATACTATACAGTCTGTACAGATGCACAGAACTTTGCAAACTTTACAAATATTCAATCATACTGTTTCTGTCCTTCTGTACTATGAAATATAAAATTTTTACTTGTAAGATTTGCTCTTGTATAATTCTTGACACTCAGTAATTAATTTGCATGACAGAAATTAGTTTGAAATTGTGAACTGTTCTGTTAGATGAAACATGTTCAAGTGGAAAAAATACATGCATATAACTGAATTTTAGAGCCTGGTGCTCAGTAAATCAGTAAGATTTCTGAATTCTTTGTGTAAAAGGAAGGAATTTCTTCAAACTTCTTTGAGTCAGCTTCATATGAGTAGATGTAAATTTTAATGAGTGGTACATCAAACTGACTCAGATGCCCCTGCAGATGCCTGAATTTCCAGTCACAATATTTCATGTGTCTGCCCAATGAACAATAACTGTTACTTTTATTGATGTTTATAACACGTTTACCAGGTTACACTTAGCAACTTGCCAATCTTTTCAGCTCTGTTGCACCTTTTGTCTTCAATTGTGAACACAGATATTTTCTGCAATGGTGTACCTGACCCAGACACCCCACACTACAACTAGTACAAGGACACACAGAAACAACAACACCTTGCCATACTTCTATCCAAATCTTGTCATTATTTCAATCCCTTTATATTCTAAAATATTCTAATACTGACCCTGGCCATGAAAATCACCGTTCTCTGTAAACTATCCACCAGCCAGTGATGGTATGAGGTTCAAAAGTTTCAACACTAAACACTGCTGCCAACTGCAACCTCAGTCAATGAGATGTAAAGCTCTATAGTATATCATGTTCACACAGACAAAGTTGTGCTGCCTCTACACTGATAATTTTTACGTCATTGTTATGAGCAATCTGAACTTATAGAGTTATGATGGTGTATATTTTCATGGTGATTATGTCTGAACAGAAACTAAATTTAGGCCATTGGCCCTAATTTGGCCCTGGCCAATTTTGCCTGTGTTAACGAAGTCATTGGCAAATGTATAAATATTTTGCTGTCCCCTTGAATTTAATGTTTCAATGTTGGAAGATTTCCAAACTCTTTCAATCACTGGGGGAAGTTCTCGAGAATATACTCAAATAAGTGAGAGTTAATGTTTTACAAAGCGGTGCAGCATAAAACCTCTGATAAATCATGATATCACATGTAAGACATCAATAAGGGCAGCTGAAGGTTAAATTGACAATATGTGTGACACACTATGCAACGATGGACTGCAATGCATTGATGAAAGGAAATATCTGAAGTAGCAAATGTTTCCAAAACAAGTAAGATTGTATTCACACCTAATTTGATAACAGTATTTTTCTGTGTTTGTGAGGTCAGAGAAATAAACCAAAGGCTATGACAAGCACAAAGGTCTTCAAAGGCCTTCCTTTCCATGCCAGGCCTTGGGCAATCTCCAGTGGGACAACAAGCACATTGACAGGAATGACATGTATACAATGTGCCAGTCAACTAAACTTAACAGTTTGCGCCATAATGCAGTCATGGTCTGTTTGAGAGTTGAACTTGATAAGTTCTCAATTACACTTTATTACTATAACAGTATCTAAACATTTCTATACGTAAGTTCAACTGAAACTTGTTTCAACAATAAGGCATAAAGCAATCAAATAATATTTTTTCATCAGGATGACATGATATTGTGATACCACCTACTCACATTTAACTTTTAAAATGATGAATTACACATATACTCCTGTTCTAGCTGATTTACAAACCTTAATGACATATTTTTTTGTTCATCAAAGTGTGCTGTGTGGCAACCGATTGTAAATATGCAGACAGATCATGTCCAACGTTGCTGAACTTAGGACAGATCAAGCTGAATGTTGATGTATTTTGCAATTCAATGATGACACAGAAAACTCACATTTGTAAACATTTATCCATATGGTGGAGAGATGAGACATCAATGGTGCACAACGTCATGACTTTACAGGAACCCTTTCCCACTCTGTTATTTCAGCATCGTAATCGAAAAACAAATCAAACAGAAAAAACAGACTGAAAGGGACAAAGTCGGCCATTTTTCATTAATTTCGTTTGATACAAGACACTCTTTATATTGTTTGACATGTTGAAAGATACTTAATGAATGGGTGACCATGCATATATTCGACCCAGGTTTTCGACAAATTAAATGAAACCAGCACGAGAAAGAATTAATGGTCATGACCATTTATTCTTTCCCGCGTTGGTTTCATGTATCGTGTCTAAAACCGGGGTCGAATATATGCATGGTCACCCATTCATGCAGTATCTTTCAACATGTTAAGCAATATAAGTAGTATCTCGTATCAAACAAAATCCATGAAAAATGGCCGACTTTGTCCCTTTTGACATTACAATACTTTCACACATCTTACCTTCTTTGCAATATCTGCGTTGATAACTTTCAGCTGACTGTCAAGAACTTTCCGGTTTTCTATTGCTTCTTCTTTAGCAGTTCTGACACTTCTAAGCTGACTCTGTAAGTTATCTCCCTCTGCCCCGTCATCTGTCACCACCTCTGTCTGCGGACGTTGTTTGAGAGATTTCTGGAGAGCCGTAGTCAAGGGAAAGTCTAGTGTTGTATTGGGGTCATGGGAGCGGGAGATGGGTAAAGATAGGTTTTTTGTCAAAGATTGCCTGTCACCTATATGTCTATTATTACACAACTAGAAATCAAACCATAGAATGTCACAATCCCTCCACACACGGACTGTGGTTGTGTGCTTGGCCAAACGGGACATTAACAAATCACTCAATGCAAGACTTGTGCAAGAAAGTCAATAAGACATGCTACAACTGAGTATTGACTAACATACTGTGAATCCCTTTGTGGCTTGTACCTGGTGTACAGCACATCATTTAAATCAAGATCAACATGATCCATATCGCTGAATCAAAATCACTGGAAAGATACATGTACTGCTTTTGCACAGTAATGCATTATTTTCAGATTTGTTCTTTACAAACTTTACTGAGTTGTGATACTTTGATTGTTGGTCTTATGCTGCAATGGTGTCAGAATATATGGGCCTTCTGGTCCATTCTGCAAATTTCCACTTGGAGAACGCACAACACACTTCTCAACAAACTGTGTCACATATATCATGTTAATAAATGCATGTAAAATGGTGTAAGGTCTCATTTTGTTTGTTTTTCATTGACATATTAATTCAAAGTGTTCGCAATTTTACTATGCAGGTCATTTTCACATAGGTTATTAAGAGCCACTGTAAAGCTCCCACTTGCAATAAATCAATACATAAAAGTAAGAGATTACATTGAGACATGACTAACATATACATGTAAGTCTACACGCAGGGTGAATTTTCACAGGGGAAAGCTGTGAATAATTATTTACCATGTCCAATTTATAAATTTGAGGTTAAATCAGTCTTGATCAATACACATCTCAGTTACTGAAACAATTTATGTTACTAATTTTTTTTTGCTTTTCAGGGCATGACAATGGGAAAATACAATACTTGATGCACATTAACAGGGCCTGAAAAATTTAATTTTTATCCACTTGTCCCCGGACAAGTAGCCTCTATTTTTCTACTTGTCCGTAGCAGAAACTCACTTGCCCTGAAAATTTTCCAAAAAAATGATTCTGCTCTTACCCAGATTGTGGGACCTCTCCTACCATGGTTTGTGACAAATTGGTGGTATTTACAGTTTATAATTGTAAAAGAAGTACATTACCATAATGAAAATTATTTAATATGCTTTCGTCTTTTATGGGAATTCTTTCCAGTTACCGCATTAAGATGTGTTTAACAGAAATAAATACTAGTAAGATGTTTCATCACATTTATGACTACAAAAGTAGAAGTGATTGAAGACAATAGTCTAATAATGCAGACATTTAACATGGTTTTTTTCACTACTGCTGTAAAGATCACTTCATTTTTATAATTGCCCAAATGACTGATACTTTTTCATTGAAATCGCAAAAAAAAAAATAGGTTGAAAACACTAAATATCTGAGAGAAACTCGTTTCTCTTCATAATAGCAATAGCAACTTGCCATAACACGGCTTTGACAAGCTAGGTGGCTTTTGTTAAGGTCCGCTACAATCAAGATAAGGGGTCTTAACCATATAAGGAATTCAGCATGGTGACCAACACAAGCTTGCTGCGTACGATCGAAGAGTGGCATGAGACTCCCTCTGGAGAAATTTCTGACTGCAAAATACTACTTTGAAAGACAGGGATATAGTGCTTCATCAAAATTTTGGAGTTACTGATATTTTTAGGTAAAGTTGTGAGCTTCTATCACACCACATAGTGCCATTGAACTTTGATGCTCCGTGCAGTGTGAGTGTGGCTAGAAATTTCATTCTCCGTACACACTGTGTACTGTACTGTAGCTAGCAGGTTAGTTGGGTAGAGAAACCGTGGTTGTCAATAAAGTTTGCTTTACTGTTTCACTGTCCTAATTGTTAGGTGAAAAGTTAGTTGTTCTATTTAAAATGATCTAGGCTTCCGCTTCAAACATCACTGTCTGGTTATTATCTCGTTACATTTTACATGTAAAATGAGTGGAGAAGTACGTGGGGCCCGGCATTTGCCCCAGGGTCCAGTGGCTAGTGGACGCAAATCGACTTGCTTATACCATGAATCGCAAACTGTAACAGAGTAACTGATTTTTCTTTAGTGTTTCGGTTGAGATGAAAAAATAAGCCCTGATTTGAGTGCGTTCCAGTGACCCATGTCTGGTACTTTTGGGGGACATTGTTTCTAATTTGCGTCAAAAGACGAAAGAACGCACTCTTGGCAAAACACTGAGTTGACTCTGAACTTTCTGCCCGCGGGCAAGTGAGGGCTAGTTTTGCGCTAGTCCGTATTAGAAATCAGTCTGTCCCGGGCATCGGGCAAGCGTAATTTTCAGGCCCTGATTAACTTTCGTATAGCTTGTGAACTCTGTTGAGGGTCCTTACATTAGTTATTGAAAACACACTTCACCCTGGACATTGAGACCAGCGTCAAAATCAAGGAACCTAGAACAATGTGAAATTGTAAAATATTTATTATCCCTCCTGAATAAAATTTTGCAAGCACCAAGTAAGATTTTCTGTGATGTACTGCCAGGTCAAGTTCAAAATTCATGTTAAGTATGATCAGGTTTACACTAATGCAACTTCCTGTTTTTGAAAGCCTTGTCATGCAAAGTTGGTAAAATTCACCATGAGCCAAATATGCTTGTGACTTATGCTATACTGTATTTGGTACCGTCAATCGATATCAACATTTGATGGAGATCTTCTGTTAACTCTGTCAAACCCATTATCTGTTATGTATAGAATGATTGTAACCAAGCTGACCCAACAGCAACTACTCAACCTGGCAGGAAAGGTGTAAGGACAGCGGCAATTATATCTTGCCTTTGGGACATACAGTTGGCACATGCATTTGGGTCATTCACCTCTTACTGATATATCTTGAGTATACATACATTTTAACGGTAATGACATCATATTCTGATTGCCATCAAACCATTATAGATTAACTTAGTTTACTATTTCAGGTTGCTCCATAAGGGCATGATTTTGAGGGCTGGGCCACCCTTCTGGTTTACCAGTGTCATCATATGTTAACAACAATACAAAATATGTTTTTGCACAACAAAAGAACATGCAAACCATGCATTGTTATGCAAATCAGCCACCGCTCAGTTTTGAGCAAAACTGTGGAAAACACTGTATTTTATATCATTTTGATAAAGTTAACATAGCCTCTCCAGGAATCAAACACTGTTGATATCATATCAACAACCTTGAACTTGATATAAAGGATACCAACTCCTCCTCTTTATGTCTAATCTGCGACATAACACCTTCCACATCTTCTTCCAGCTTCTTCCGGTTTGGGAGTTTCACCTTCCGTTTATTGAACTCTGCAATACACGTAATAATACAAATTTTTTATTTCAAGATGTCAAAAGTGCTGACCATGGAAGTGACAATGTAGTGTAGCTAGTTGAACTGAACAGTTACACTTGAGGGATTGGAAAATTCTTGACTTCCCCTAAAAATGTCTGGCTGACATGAGTGAAGGGAATTTGAATGTTAATATATTGTGTATTGGACATGAAAGATTTTAACCTGAAAGAATAACATTTGAAGTCTGCAAAGATTTAGGATCTGTGTTAGAAGATGAACATCTGTCCTAGCCAACATCAAGCAAATTAAGAATGATACGTAAAATGCTATATGCACAGAGCAAACTGGAGATAGATTACTATAATATTCATAGACTGTGATTGACAAGGTAGGAAAATGTCATTTTGTCAAAGTTACTTCAAGGGTAAAGGAAAATTTACATGTAACTTTACTATAACTAGTATCAATCATATCATACTGGCATACATGTAACAGCCATATACAAAGTATTGAAAAGCTTCTTTCAATATTGCTTCAAATGTTTGCAGAAAATTTTGCCTAGCTTGTATATGATGTAAATTAGCATGTCAAGAGTCTTCTGAGGCATGGCATTTCCCACTGTTATTAATTTATAGATCACGATTAGTTTTGGACAACTATAGAAGCCACTAATCTATTTGTCATGACCAACAGTGTAACCATGCTCCACTGGCCAGATAAACTTAGAATTAGGGTGTTTCACACTAAACAGTGTACAAAAACTCAGCCTTTTGAAATCTAAGATGACTAAATCAACAACATTATATTTATCCTTGAAAGCATATTACATTTTCACATTTAGTTTCCTCCTCCCGCTCTATTGTGATTGTGACTGCAGTGAAGTCAGCATGCCCTCCATTTGACCTTCACCTGTACTGATGATAGGGTCACATTCAAACAGCTTGGAATCATCATGTCTGGTAATATTTATTTAATCAGGTGGATGATGAAAACCACAAGACACACTTCTTGAGAATTTCAACCTATTCTAAGATGCTGTAAGTGTAACTAGTTATCACTGATTATTGCATTGAATTATGTTTTTATGTAAATTACACTAACTGTGAGGGTTTAAAACACCATAATGAGAATTGACACTGGCCATGGTGTGCCTTCAAGTACTCAACACTTCTGAACACTGTGCATGCTGTGAGTCAAGTTCAGAATTACACAAATATCTTTGAGTTACCAAGTGAATGAAATAGGAAAATAGTAATACATATGATTTCTCTGTATGTCCGTGTTGCATGACCACTGCTATGCTGCATGATGCAATGATTTGTGTTGTGTTGTGTTGTGATACTTGATACTGGGCAGAGGTTCAACCAGACAGTGCTGAAACCACACTAAAATCAAGGTATCATGTGTCACCAACTCAACGATTACCCCAAGAAGAATTTGTTCATGATGGTGGAGTTGCCTCAAATACTACATTCTATAGAAATGGTCAAAAATTCTGAAAGTTTCCTAGGTCCTACAGAATTCATCAGAATGGTGTTTGATGACAATTTAAAATATATTCGCATAATTTACCAACCATGTGAATGTTTGTAAATTTTCCATGAAAACAGAAAGGCAAGATAGCAAAGCACTGGTGGGACGGAGTAAATATCCATCCACTGTTATTTTGATTGTAAAGTCATTAAACACTTATTTCTCTCACAATATGCTAATCTGCTTGATAGCTTGGCTGGCAACAAACCAATCTATATTAAACGGTATCCTGTCTATTTTGTATTACATGCAGCACGATAAAATCAGAAAATTAGTATTTTCCTTACTTTTTCCTTCACAAATCATGAATAATTTGAAAAGGAAAATTACTAATTAGGTCACATGAAAATATTAACAAATGAAAAATTTCACCCCAGTTCGAATTGCAAACAGGTAAGTCTGTCAATCCATGTCAATACACTAGGGTTCTACAATGTGTGGCAGTGATGCTGTTGTCAGCAGTTTCTTTCAATTTTTGTGTGTGCCTGTGACTAGACTTCACCTTGAACTTTTGTGTCTAGGGATTTCCTGGTCTTTGGTTACACATACTGTATTTATTTTCTGTGTCATAGCCCAAACATTATGAGGCCAGTAAACTGATCAGCATTTGTGGTTTTCGTGAAAGTGTTGATGACATCGTATCATCTTCACATTCTAACTTACAACGTCAATCGTAGCATGGGTCACTGATTGTGCTCTTGTGGCAGCAATAGTATTCACACAGTCCCCCACTCTGTGCAATACTGCGATCTTTGGATCCCAAATGCAGACGATCTCATAACCGGATGAAATGACAACATTTTATTGGAAGCTCAAAAAAAGGACAAAAACTGATGTTGTGAGCTGCGCTTAAGGTTCACAGCCCTTTGAAAACGACAAAACTCAAACAATGCACAGTGCACAGTGTAAAATATGATTATGGTTTAGTCCACCAGTCTTCCGTACTTGGGCGTCACATCAGTATCTGGACGATAACGATTCTTTCCGAAAACAGTTCACATTGAATGACCAGCCGGCCGCAACAACCTTGAAAAACTTTCACTTTCATAACTGGTAAATTAGATATTTGCTTTGGTACACGGTGTGACTCGTGTGATATCGTGTAACTACCAAACAGCTGTGACACAGAGATGGTGACACACATACAGAGATAGTGCTTCATGACTTCACCGTTCACGATCACGTACACAACAACGATGTGTATTATTCGTCAGTTCATGCAATATCAAGTGGCATTGATCATCACTTCGTAATGATAGTTAATGGCATAGGAAGCTTACATTTCCAAAGAACAATATAGCAGCAAAAGGTACACAGCCCGGGGTTTTACCGGATAGAAACCGGCAAATGTGGTGAAAAACAATTCTTCGAACTTTTCTCACATGATCAGGAACTTACCGTCGCTTTCATCTTTGGTGGGTTCAAACGGGGCACCACCTTCAGCCATAGTATTAGACAGCTGCTGGTTTCCACTAGAAAACGTAAAGGAATAGTCCTTTACTTGTCGATGTAAATGTCGCTGAATGTACCACGAAATCACAGACACTGAGACAGCCTAAGCTAGCATCCATACTCGGTAGACCTCAGCCATTTTCACATCCACAATCACGTGACTTGCCCACGTCATCGCTATGAGCTCGGTGCAGTGGTGGCGCTGTCTAGCGCCATCGAGAGGCGAGACGCTAAAGTACTTGCTGAAGTACTATTTTCATACCAGATTTTTTAAGTTTTCGACTAAAACTCTCTTATTCTAGGCTTTTTCGGTTCGCATCACGTTTTCGAGCAAACTATAGGGTCACGCTATTTTATACTGACAAAAAGTTCGTGAACGCGAAGTGTTTTAAAAAAATGTCAAATAAACAATATTTCGTCCTATCACTTTTAGAACGTAAATAATATCAAACCGCGGGTCAAAGTGCAAACAGGCTTCTGAAAGACTTGTAAGAAATTCTATGTGATTTTTTTCTATTTAATACACATGAAAATTAATTATAAGTTTATATTATTGAAAAAATAGTGCAAGAGCTGCTGCATAATGCTCTAAACAAAATGAAATCGTGAGATAAACTGTGGGATTACATTTTTTCAGTATCGGAAATGGCGTAAATAGTAATTTCGAAAAGAGTGTTTGGGCGGGAAACAAAAAAAGGACGCCATTTTGAACTAATTTGGTGGAGTACGCGTCCGAAATCCACACAGGAATTTTCAATATTTTTAGCTATATTTTAAGTCGCGCTCCTCGAATCGTTGACATACAGCGCCGGAAGCTCCTGCAGGTGGCCAGAAGTGCCCTTTCGGTTCCGTTTCCAGGTAAATCTATGCATCTTTTGGAGATTTTATCAAGGTTATTTTTATCGTTCACACGCTCTGCAATCGTGCAAGTAATGTGTAAACGCCGACTGTACCTGTTCCGGATATTCTTGTGGCAAAATGTGTATTTACAGAAGCGATGATGCTGTCTTAAATACACTGACAGTTTCTTCCATTTTGTGATTTTATGCACGAGAAATTAAATCGTTCCGACCAAAAGTTTATGATGTTCCAAAAAAGCTATTTTTGTGGGAGAAACGTTTGCCATCATCCGTTTATGCGCTTTACACACTGGAATTGATATCGAAGTTACCGTGTTGTAATGGATGTATTTAAAAAAAATAATATAAATTTTCTAGAGACTTCAACACCTGAATAACGTCAGTAAGTCGTTTCTGAACAAGACATTTCTCCCCAACCAAATAAGAGTGATCACACGTGGATACTAGGGGTTATCCCTGATGACATATTTCCAGGGTTGAGCATACCAAATAGTGCGATATCATAAACAAAAGCAAGAGTAAAAATCGTTCCTGTTAAATTTCATATCTGCCATTTTTTTCAGTAGATCGTGATTTCTGTGCAAATTATCCCATCAAGGTGTCGTTTGTCAGTAAAGACAGCGTTTTGTCCAGTAAATGAATTGTTTTTGCTTATGTCGGAAACGTCAAAACAAGTGGAGCAGCCAGACAGCGTCACTGACCTATATATTACGTAGTAGTAGTAGAAGTAGTAATACTATAGCATGTGAACAGACTTGCGATGTACATTGTCCTCCCTGATCATACAATATGTAAATTCATAAGCAGTTGTCAGCAAGCCATAAGGTTGTTTTTGTTGTGTCAATTGATGGAATGATGCTAATGGCAATAGCCAGTAAACAAATTATTGTCTCCTGAGGCTGAACTGAAGGAGCAGGCTCGATAAAATAGGTAATCAAATGATGTAATTTGGTGTGATGTGGCAGAAAACCGGAAACAGTATGTAGTTGCAAGATGAGGCAATTGTTAAAATGCATCTAATGAATTAAAATTTAATCATTTTAGGATTTGAATTTCTGTATATCAGTCCTTCTACAGCCATGTTATGCTGAATAATTATGTGCCACTCACATCACCTCGCATATATTCTATGCAGGTTCCATATAGCATTGCTGTTGTTATCTCTGTAAATGTTCCTAGGCTTTGCTGAAAATTAAGTTTTAGCTTTTCAACATCTCTAACCACAAATCTGTAACATCTCCAACCCCAAGTAGTTAGGGTCAGAGCTGGTGGAGGACAAGTGTATAATAGTCTTTCGGACATTTTTTTTCCTGTGTGTGATAAATTTACTTCACTTCATACTTTGAAAAAAAATTGATGTTTTTATTTGGGGGGATGTTCTGAGAGTAATGTTTTGACTAATACATCACAGTTGCGCATGTCGTGTACCTTGTATTAACTGGTATTGTATTGACTTTAATTCCAATACAGGATTGGTATTTTTGTAGTTTTAGAAGGACCACACAACAAAGGCCATCATGTTTTATGCCCATTTTGTGCTGAGTAAGAAAGGTCCATTGGCAAGGATATGGCTAGCTGCTCACTGGGACAAAAAACTGACAAAGGCTCATGTATTTGAAACTAATGTCGAAAGCAGTGTGGAGAGCATTATTCATCCTAAGGTATGTTATGATTTGGTATTTGTATCGATTAAAAATGAAAAATTTATGTCTCATATAATCATGGCAAGGGCATTGCAATTATCATAGTTTTCTGATAAATAGGCCCATCTACATATACATCCATGGGAGATTATTTCAAGGGTGGGTGCTTATTTTAGATTTTTGGCTTTGCTTGATCTTTACCATTGACGTCTCAATTTGCCTCATTTACAAATGAGCTGTCATAAAATGACTGTTGTGTGGCAAACAAAATAAAAATATTGAGGCTTCTGGCTTCCTGACTCCTAGTCTCGCATGCCAGACCTCGAACCTGCATGCGACGCGAGCGGCGAAGCCGCGAGCAGCGAGTAACCGCAGGTTACGAGGTCTGGCAAGAACCAACTGCTCAGGAATGTGATGACGTCAAAAGTGGGCTATCTTTCCTATGCTAATAAAAGTATAACTTTGGACCACCGCGTACAGACGGCCATAACGCATTTTCACTGTACTTGTCCACCACGTTTCTCATATCTGTGCCGAAAAAACACTCAAGCGAAAATCTACGGCGAGAATTTATTTGTGAGGCCATTTACCACCAGCTCATCGGCAGTTGAATGGGGCCAAAATCTGAGCTTCGTTTGAACGGAGCAAAACGAAAAAGCAAACTCCATAGAGGATGTCGACGATCAACAAAATGCAATCGCAAGCATTGGTGATTGAAGCAAGGCCGGAGCAATCTTAAAATTAGAGATTGGCCATATCTTGTCGGCAAATCCACAGAA
This sequence comes from Ptychodera flava, assembly GCF_041260155.1. Classification (NCBI taxonomy): domain Eukaryota; kingdom Metazoa; phylum Hemichordata; class Enteropneusta; family Ptychoderidae; genus Ptychodera; species Ptychodera flava. The sequence continues at coordinate 12,844,768 of NC_091944.1, read as the reverse complement.
GCGTCGTCTCCGTCCAGATAATCTGTCATGGCTACCTCCTGCTTCGGATTCAGGCTGTCCATCACCACTTTCTTCGACGGCATAGATCATTTTTGCAGATTTTTTTCCATCATGGTTACTGGGGATAGCGTATTACCGTGATTTCATGAAGCCGTACTGTCTGAGGTCAACGTAAGGCAGTTTACTTCGAATGAAACATTTCTGGATGAATGACACAATCATTCAGTCAAATTCAAAAGGCTATTTTTAGACGCTCAGTGTTCTCCACGGCGCCTTTTAAGTGGGCGGTGCGCCCACTTTAATTTCACGGCCGCCCAGATAAAATCTACGCCGCCCAGTTTAATTTTCGGCCGCCCATGCTTTTGAAACCCACCGTCAGCCTTTGTTCTGGGGTGGCGGGTTTGGTTCACGGCAATGTTTTTATGCCGTGCTTTTGTTTGTTTCTGTATTGAATTTCAATAAGGTGTTAATTTAAATCAATAAGGCACATTTTGCTGTTGTTGTATGTGTGAATTTGTCATTTTAATACCTCGTCAAGATATGTCACGACGACCATAGCGGAAGAAAGACCGCGAAAGAAGCTCGACCGACTTGTCAACCCATTCACACAATCACCGTCCCGCCACCCGGACGGTGACACAATAAACTGTGCGGTCGCATCAAGATCTAAGTGTTGTCTCGATTGATTCTGCCGAATTTCCCCCCAAGAAAGTACACATTCTTTTAACACCATCATCAGGGTTCTCCCAGCCCAAAACAGCGTCGCGGCCCGCGACGCTATTGTTCAACCCTTGACTCCACCGACCCATCCAAAGAAATTGTAAAGGACAGAAAAATTGATATAAAACCATAGTCAAAAGACAGCAAAAGTCAGCGACGATTTCTGCTCTTAATTGACGAAAAATTTGAAATCAAACTGATTACACATTCCCTAGATACAGAAGTGGCAATTTGGTGAAATTTCTGTTTGACTCACATCTTGAAATAAAAAGTAACGTGGAACGCGAAGACATGTATGCTGCCGATCAACAGCGTAGCATAGCTTACGGAACTGTCTGTCACTGCACCGGCATGCGTTGGCTGCACGTAAAAGCAACTCAACTTTCCAAGATCGAACGGTCAGTATCTTGTGAAAACAGCAACATAGCAATGAAAATTGTTATAGTGAGCAGTAAAAACTCTTAACAGATGGAGCGTTACTTGCTTTAGACAAATGAAAATGCATGTGAAGAGAATCCCAGATCGCGTGCGTGAATGAAAATATACCGTAAACAATGGCGGATATGACATCAGAGTGGGACTCTTCTATTTTGGTACCGGGGGTGCGCATTGTCAGAGAACCCTGATAAACGTACTGAAAAACGTAGTATTTTCCTAGCGATGCGATGCTGTCACGGGAACTTCGATATCTCATTGTTTTACATCTTTTAATAGTTTCTTTGATCTGAGCAGTTTTACCAACTTTAACGGTATATTTACTCTCCTAACCTTTCTTTATTTGAGTTAAACAAGCTTATGCAACTTTAAGGATGTACTGAATTTTGAAAAAATCAGTGGAGGGGCTCTGCTTCATGAGTACCCTGTTTTGTCAATTTTTGCTGAACACAAACTATATGTAAATATTATGCAAATGATTATGTTAATATTATGCAAATGATTATGCAAATTAGCCACCCACTTAATTTTTTTATTTGTGGAGAACACTGACGCTCCACCTACATTCATGAATAAACAACAGATGTACTCTTTCATCCAGCCGATTTTCGAAGCATTCTATTGGACAGTATATATAGCACGTCGGTTCTAGCCAGACTTCGTAACCTGCGGTTACTCGCTGCTCGCGGCTTCGCCGCTCGCGCCGCACGCAGGTTTCGAGGTCTGGCATGCGAGACTACCTGACTCCAGCCACTTAGGCCAAAGTAATTAAATTCTTTGTTTTGCGTCCACTCTAAATGGGAAAAGGTACGCGTCTAAGCGGCTGAAAAACACACACAAGAAAATTAACACAATGTAGTTTAATTGCAGCACATAAAAAATTGTAACAAAATTTTAGTTCAGAAAAGCTAAGCGGTTATGTCCTAGAATTTCCTATTCAAAAACACTGTGTGTGTTTTTCATGAAAACCTTAAAAACCTAAGCGGGTGGGGACGCAAAACAAAGAATTTAATTACTTTGGCCTTACATCAAACACCTCTACTATACTGAAAAAATTGCAAATGGAATGATCGAAAGATAGACATTGATACATTGTGGCAGTTTATGTCTAGCCATCTTTTTGTATTGTATCATGTACTGGTGTGTGTGTGTAAAGAGTACATCTGTGAGTTGTCTACTTCATTCACAGATCAGAGAAAGTAATATTGTATCCTTCTGAGGTGCAGGCAGATTTGTCAGAATTTTTTTAGTTCTGCAACATCTTACTCTTTATTTGTCACTGTATCAGCTTTAAACTTTATGGTAATATTTGTTGATATAATGGCATAAGCAGAGGAGTTGAAAAACTATCATGAGCAATACATGTATGTTCAAGTGAAAGTTTTGCTGTATTGTTGAAGAAATGTTGAGGGCCTCTTGGAATGGCAACATTGTAAATTCAATTTATGCCGATTCAAGGCTGTAAGTGTATAATTTTGAAGGAAAACACTACCGCCTGATGGTGTAATAATAATGGATGGTAATGTTGCTTTTAATCTCAGGTCAAGATGGCACTCAGAACATCAGGCCACTTGCTGCTTGGTGTTGTTCGCATTCACAGTCGGAAAGCCAAGTATTTGCTGGCAGACTGCAATGAAGCCTTTGTCAAGATCAAAATGGCCTTCAGGCCAGGAGTTGTAGACTTGCCAGAAGATAACAGAGAGGCTGCTTTCACTGCCATTACCCTGCCAGAAGTTTTCCATGATTTTGATGCACCGGTACCAGATTACAGGTTAGTGGAAAATTTAAACTCTTTTTCTGCCAGGCCTATCACTTTATCATCTGCAAAGTAAGTAAAAAGCAGCATTTAGCCAAAACATATGCATATTTTCACCAACTTGGCTTGATATGTAATAGCAGGTTTAATGAGCAAAAATCCTGTTTATAGTATTTGTTAAAAGTCTTTGTTAAACTGTTAGACATGGTTATACCTCACATTTTAACTTACTTTGCCTGATGATGAAATGTGTATTGACAGGATAAGGGGTTAAACCATCAGGGTACGTATGGCTGCAAGGTTAAAGCTCTCAATATACACAATTCACACAATGTTTGTCTGGGAAAGCCTTTCCCTTGGTTTCCTAAAGTTACTTACAACTTAGTCAAGTCTGTTGTGTTTGTTGTATATCAAATGGATAATACAATATTAGCCCTTGACATGCAATAATCATAGAATAATTCACATTTTATTTTATTTATTCAGTGACATTGATATCCAGAAGCAGTTTACAATGAACCAAAGTCGAGTAGAAGAAATCACCATGAAAGAAGACTTTGGAAATATCACACTAGCAGGACATGATGATGGCTTCGGTAAGTGCCTTGTCGGCTTCCCATTTGCTGTATGAGGTTATGTCGATACAGTTTATAGGAATAATATGGAAGTACCTTTCACTTTGTAAAAGCAATTTGCATAAAATGCAAAGACTAAAATTCTTCAGTAAAATCCTAAAAGTAAGTAATGTAACCATCGTAGTGTATATCACCACAGAAGTGCAACCTTACCTGACTGATGTGTTAGTCTCCTGTTCTTGCAAACAATTGACTCAAATTCATCCAATTGGTTTCAGGTGACATCCCTTTTGATGACCGTGAAGTGTTACGTGAAAGCACAAACATGGAAGAAACCCTGTACAAGCCATCCGGAGACGAAAGCCACCTGATGCTGGCTGGTGAGAAGAAAGACACGACTATTGATGCTTCCCTTGATAAGCACATGGACCTTGGCTATGACAAACCTCTGGAAGATGATGGATTTGGTGGTGGGATGGGAATGGGTATGGGAGATGGAATCTTAGGTACGTGTTGGATGCTTGAATGGCAGCTATCTGAAAACTGTTTTTACTCAACTATGCCATTGTGTAAATTGTGCAGTTCAAGCTAAATCTGCCCTGTAAAGGTTGTTCAAAGCCCAGAAATCAAGCACAAACCATAAACCCTAAATATAGCAAGCAAAGGCGTCTGTCCATATATGTGATAGTAATCCCAGTGTAGTAATGTGTAAATTGGCTTTTGTTTCTGGTGGTATTGCTACCTTAGAAAAAGGCAAAATATCACCTGATTTATGTGACATGGAGTGTATGCTTTCAAAAGAACAGCCTAAAGGTGTTGCTGTTTGGTCTCCATGGACACTTTAGCAATCACACGTTCATGTTTTGATAGTGATACAGGTTGAAACAGAACTTCAAACATTGCATCAATGATGGGATGAAACTGCCCACTTAAATTTCAAGTCTTTCCTCAAATTTTTATGAATGGGGCACAGATTGCTCCTTTCCATGTACATGCAGTGAAAAAACTGAAAATACCTATGTACTTTTAGGGATACCATCATCTAATAGAGTATAGACTACTAGAGTATCTTTGTCAACATTGTGAAAAGATTGACTGGCATGGTATGACATCTGTTATCTGTGACATTCATTGAAATCTTAATTGAAATTCATTTAGATTTGTCTTTAAATTTGTATAACAATTTGAAATAGTTTTCTGACAACTTATAAGGCTTTGTGTCTGAATTTTGTACAATTTCTTTCAAAGAAGCAGTTTTATCACAAAACTATGTAGAGAAAGGAATGGACTTATCATGTTCAAAGAGCTGTCAAATGTCATTGAGTCTTCAATTCAGTGGTGTTACTCTGGAAACCTACTGAGATATTGGATATTATTTTCAGGTGATGGATTTTTAGAAGAGCCAAATCTCTTTGAAGAGCAGCCGGAAATCACTGGAACTGAAGTGTCACTGGGTGGAGAATCATCAGAGAAGAAAGATGAATCACCGGGGAAAGAAGGTACTCCTTGTGATTTTATTTTACCCCTTTTGATTAAACCCTATGAAAAACTAGGCATTTTTGCCATCAGTGACCTTTATTGAATAACAAATATATTTGTAGTGTATTCTCAGCCCTTTTGTGATCTTGATTAGTGTGATGCTGTTACAATTGACTTTACAAGGGGCAATACAGTAAGTAATAGAGGATTTGAAATAAGGCAGCTCTGAAAAAGGTTGCCTTTAGCTGTGATGACGTAATTGGTTTTGATAGACCTAGTACAAAGTTTTGACTTAAACTGGAATATTATCATCCCATAGGGGAAAAGGTCAGCGTGCAAACTGCACCGGAGGAAACTCCCGATCAACAAATGGCAGCAGCAGTTGCAGCACCGCCGACCCCGGCACCTCCGACCCCAGCACCTCCTGCAGCAGATCAGACAACGTTGGTACAAAATGAAGAAGAGGCATTTGCTCTTGAACCAATTGATGTGACAGGTAAGTTTTATCATTTCCCTTCATTTTGCATTATTTATGTGAAAAAGTTAAGTTTAAAAGGGATACTCTCGTTTTACCTTGAGTTGTCTTACTTCATGTAGCAAGCCATGTAACACTAGTTGAACAAGCATTGGGAATTGCTAATATTACTTTCAGCCAGTGTGTCTGATTACATACAAATATAATTGGGCTATCTTGTACCTTTAGATGTCTTACTGTAGTTAACCGTGTAACACTTGTTGGATACGCATCGTGCATTGCTAATACTAGTAGTACTTCCAACCTGGTGTATGTGATCACATACAGATAACATGTAGCTTCACCATTGAAACTTAAACCTGTTTATAGTGTTGCCTCTGTATAGCTTGTGTAAAATGATGACATAAGTATGTAGTGAGGCTGTTAAATTGACAGACATTGAGCTTCTTTTTGTCTGACACTCCAAATTTCTTGAAGTTTCTGTCATTCAGACGCTGAATATACATGTAACATGCTGAGTGACATTTTCTTCATCCTCAGAAAATCCCCCTTGTCAGTGATATGCTGTATTGACAGAGGGACCATCTTTTACTTTTTCTATATCTCTGAGGGACCATCTTTTACCTTTTCTATATCTCTGATGGTTATCTCGGGTGATAGGGCTTGAGTGGTCTGCAGATGCTTGGGAATATACTGAAAGGATTAGAAACCAGAGCATTTTGGTTGACATTACTCTTACTTTTCAGGAATGAAAGAAACAAGACACAGGCGTAAACGTAAACTGGTTGTTGATGATGTCAAAGAATTGTCAGGCGATATCATCAAAGCACAACTCAAAGACACAACAGATATTACATCAACATTAGACTTGGCACCGCCTACCAAGAAACTCATGATCTGGAAGGAGACTGGGGGTGTGGATAAGCTGTTTTCATTGCCAGGAAGAGTTGCTGGAAGTTGCTTACTGAAGGTAAAAATCATGTGAACTCAAAAAGGGTACGAGAGAACGTAATTGTAACTGACAAATCCTTGCTTCACACGAAGCCTTTGTTCATCTAGAAAATATCTGTAAGTGTATGTTTTTAATTCAGTCATGAAAAGGAATCCCAGGACAAACAGAATGAACCATAGGAATGATTTTGAATTTGTGTTTTATGTCTATCAACATTGGTGAAATGTGTATAATCAGGCAATGTGACTAGTTATCAACAACAAATGATGGAGCAGATATATTGTTGCTAGAAAAAGAACAATAAGTGATGTGTAATCTCTTTTCATCTTGTGCATAGATTTTCACACGAAATCTTACAACGCAGAAGGTAGTTGCTAAACATGGAGAAACTGAACCTGAAGAAGAAAAAATGGAAGTGGAGGAACCAGAAGTACCAAGGGAGGAAGAGGTCCATGAAGGTAAATCAGTCTTGTTTATTTTCTGCAATTACAAACAAGATAGCCAGCCAGACATATTGCTATTGGATTGGGTTATTGATTCAGAATGAAGTAGTCCATTTAAGGTACTAAACATGAAATTGTTCATGGTAACTGCCGTAGATGTTCAATGTTAGTCTCTGTGTGTTGGTAGATATGTATTAGATTGCTCTTTATCAGAACTGAAATGTGCTATCAAAAAACCAGCATGGACAAGAATGTACTATTCTGATCTTGAAATTGATGTTTTGCTGTTGCGCAAAACTACATCCAAAAGCCAATTTTCAACTTTCAAAACTTGTGTACCAGGTAAAAACTGCTTGTTGCTTTGCCAAGAGGGTGTTACAGTAATTTTGATCCTGAGGATTTCCTACTTAAATGGTACCTTTGATTACAGTAAATGAAAGACAGATATTCAATGTTGCTAACCCGACAGAGGAACCAGTAGTCAGGGAACAGGAATCTACACTAGAGGTGAATGAGAGCTCAAGGCAAGAACAGAAACCTGAGGAAAAGAGTGCAGAGCCAGTGCCACTGCCTACCATGTCACCTCCACCGAGGCCTTACAGTCCTTCCAGTGATGACGGAGATATGGGAGATGACTTATTTGGACCAGATTCAGTACAGTCATTTGGTGTTGAACCACAGTCAGAAAGTGAAGATGAGGAACCACAAGGAACAGCAGAGGTATCATAAACCCTTCATATGTTTTTCTCTGTACTCGTTGCATGGGGTAGTTTGTGCCTTAAAATTGAAATTTAAGTTTTGCTGAAACTTTCCGCAACTTTAAACAATATTCCTTTTGAAAATAGTAATAAAAATCAGGGGTCATGGTGGAAAATATGTCACTAGCGAAACAAACTACTCATTGTTTACCGACACTTGAAATTAAAAATAGCCGCTAACCCTGCATTACCTATATCTCACAAAAATGAGCCATTAAAAACTTTATTTACTTCCAAGAGCTGCACAACAAGCCCCCCATAAGTTACAGACCAAAAAAAGCATAGTGATCATATGTGATCATATTATGGTCGTAAGGTACTTATGTATTTGCCATTTTGTTGTATCATGGCTTGACATACTCTGTGATGTGTGTATTTCAGTCACCGGAGGCATCACAGGATGAAGAGGAAGAAGATGGTGATGCAGATACTGAGGAGCAAGATGAGAAGAGATGGAACAAGAGGACGCAACAGATGATCCATGTACTACAGAAACAGCTTCAAAGACAAGACCAAATCACCTTTTCTGAATTGGCCAAGAAGAATAACAGAAAACAAGCAGCATCAAAGTTCTACACATTCCTTGTTCTCAAGAAGCAGAATGCAATTGATGTACTCCAAAGTGAACCCTTCGGCGAAATCACAGTCACGAAAGGACCCAGATTTGATCTGCTGCTGTAATTTCACAAATGTCTATATGAACTCCCAAGTTTATAGTCACTGGTCTCAACACCAGCTTATGGACTCTGAGTGTCCCCCATGGAAGATACAGAACAAAGAAAATTCTGCAAGGAGAACTGCAACGCGTATTTCTCAACCAGGCAAATTTTCTTAACATGCTAATTCAAAGCAGTGTGGTGATTACTGTCAGGTGAAAATTTTGTTCAAAAAACTTGTTATTTCTATCTTTTACAATGGTGGTACCAGCACCCCTTTTAAATAATCCTTATGTTCCCCACAGCGTAATATGACCACAGCATTATTTATGCAACTGGGATAGCAATGTGGAAATCCTAAGGAGTGTCTTTACAGGTTTAGGTGTTCATAATCTGATGTCTCAACATTTTTTCTTTATTTTCCATTACAACAGACAGTACTTATTTGTACCAAAAATTAACCCCAAATATTCATTCCTGCCATGGGTTCATCACTCAGTAGAACCAGCAGTGTGCAGTCAACTATTTTATACAAATAGATCAAGTAAATGTTTTTGATTTCTAACAAGAAGCAATGGATACTGAAGATCTTGACAAGATATTTATCAAGGGTCATCGCAAAGTGTATTCTGTAACGAAGGGCATATTGTCTCTTCATTCTATGGGGGACTCTACGAATGTTCCACTGTAAATGAATGTTTAATATATACTAAGATAGACTTTCATAATTGTTTATCGTTATATTTCTAGCTCAGTTTTCAAGACTGACAAAGGCTTTTTTAGAGAATTGAGAAGTAGTGTTTATCTGTAGTGTCAACCAGTTACCTTCCTAGCCATTGATATTCAGTTTTTAGACAAAGTGATGAGGTATTATAAGTAAGAGATCCTTATTTCTGTTCATGTTTTGTTAAATCTGTTGAATGTTTTGGCACAGGTATATACTATTTTAAAGGAGGAACATGAATGCACCCAGTCTTGAGGGATCTGTTGCACTGTAATTCTTCAAAGGAAGATAATATACACTGTACAAAGCTCAGAACCCGATGAAATTTATATATTTCAAGCTAAGTAGAATTTATAGGTTCATCACTAGAAGTACTCAAGTGTAACTTATCCTTTGTAAACAAGAATGAACAAAATTATTCGCTCGTTCCCATGTAGGTACTACTAGGTTCACGTACGAGATATATGCCAGTCACCACACTCTCAGATCTCTGTTGTAGAATGAATTTATTTCAAAAGAGAGGGCAGCTGTCTCTGGCTGTAAAAATTAATGTTAGTTTTCTATGTAGATAGGGGTTTGTAAGTTTATCTCTTATTTTACCTGTGCTTCAACTTACAAAATTTGTAGCATGGTTTAAAAACACATTGCACTTTATAAGGAGATGGGAAGCACAAAGTTCATATGATCTGGTTCAGGGTTTCCAAACTGTGCATTGAAACCTGCTTGAAGTTGTCTTTAAGAGTTACTTTCATTGTGTATAGCAGTAATAATTGTGTCCATTACCATTCCCTTAACAATCCAAGCAACTACAGCAACCATGGAGAGGTTTTGCATTTCTCTCAGACTCTGTACCATGCATCATCATGGTTTTTTCCTCAAATCTGTATTGCAAGGTGCGTACATGTCAGGTGACTGTCATCACAATGTCTGCAGATAATGCCAAAGATATCAGTGTTTTTGCTGAGGTTTTGGATCAGTGGTAAATGATTTGGAAACACCAGTAACATTTCTGCTTTCCTACCTATATGACTGAATTAACCAAGGAGAACCTCAGTATATTGACTGGGGAACCCTGGTAACATTTACCTGCTTATCCTTAACAAAGGCACTGGTAATTACAGAGAGTAGACAGCAAACTTGACTGTTCAGTCATTTACCATTCAACGCATTGTCATTTGGAAACTGCATAGCTCACTTTTGTACAACCGAGTCACAACAAATCTGTTCGCTGCTGAGTTTGTCACCGAAACCTGGTTCTTGAATGAAGTAAACTGTGGTATCAGTGAGCCGACATTACAGAAACTGTACCATAAAAAATTGCCTCAAAGCCATCTGCCGCTGATATAAAGTCTTATGAAGTTTGCCCCACTTGGTTCTTTTTGCTCCAAGTGTATTCTGATAGGTGGGCTTGGCAGTAGCAGTGATGGGTTGTAGTGCCACAGTTTGTAATGCATCAAGTGTATGCTGATACATATAGGCTTGGGAGTAGCAACCATCGGCTGCAGTGCCTCAGTTTGTAGTGCATCACTGTATAATCCATCATAGAGAGCAGTAAGACAACCGACTGATAATTCTTTAGTATTGTTGCTATCCATCAAGTCATTGAATGTTTCATTTGGAGAAATGCTGTCATCTCTGTAGGCAAGTCTTTGCTAAGTTGAAAACTAACCAAGAAATGCATTGAATCATGCTTATGCATGGCATTGGTGCTGATTTTATCTCCACTCAATTTACTGGGATTTTGAAGCACCAACAAATGAGCTGTCCATAACAATAGATATAAATATGAAATGTGAAATCAAAAGGAACACAAAAAAATACCCTTCAAAAAAAATCTTTGAATGTATATATAACAGTATTCATAGCATCAGAGAAAAATCTTAAAGTCTACATTGTTCTGTTATAAATACTATATACACAATATCTTAGCAAGACCTTGAAAATTAAGTTGAGTTTCTGTCACTTAGATCACTAAATTTATCTGCTTAAGAAGCAAGATTCCTGATCAAAAGTCTGATTTACTTTTTGGGTCTGCAGAATATGCAAATGCAGTGTTTAATGTTGCCTGCACTGTTTATTCTGTTGTGTGTTTCTTCCTTATTGAAGACAAACATGTGGTAACTAATCAGTAGAGTTAAATCCAAGAAGGTGAACTTCCTGCTAAGCAGAAAGTCTGCAATCAGAAAAGAGTAGATCGAATTTCCTTTATGATAAGAAATTGATGATGAGAGGAATTTCTTAAACCCAGGCCATTTTAAGTTATCAGATTTTAAGTTTTGTATTCTGTTTCAGTGAAGTTTTTTCCCTCTGAAGGCTATATAGTTTTTAGTTCATAGTTGTATTTTAATTGACTGGCAGCCAATCTTATGTATGTAACAATTAGTAGAATATTATTGCCATGTAAATTTGTACTTTTCATTTTGGTCAAAAAATAAGTACGTTTGTTTATCTCTTAGAGGGCAAAGCTGTGGCTTTTGTGGTCTTTATGAGAGAAGCAGCATTCTAAGATTTAAATATTGATTGTAGTCTCTGTTCATTATCCCTTAAAACCAAGAGTTCTTTAATATTTTGTAGGATTTTGCCATGAGGTCTCCAAATCGTATGAATAATGAGAAGAAAAATTTCAAGCTACTGTCACAGCTTGTGTTTTTAGAACACCGTCAATTGTGCACAAGTCATCCATGAACATCAGTGATAGTGTTAGCAATAGTATCTTGCCTGATAGTAAAACATGTGCAAAAGTGTATGAACGCATATTCTGCTTGCCACATGAATATTGTATTGTTCACTATCTCAGCATGCACTTCAATCTACCAAAGGTACAACATTTTACAAACTGTTGCTAGAATCAAGCCCCTTATGCTAGAGCCATGCCCCTGTAACATCACAAGTTCTTTTTTCTGTGTCAAACTGCCCTCACTACACTCACATGTATAGTCGATTATTGTATTTTCAATGAGTAGTGATTGTAATTGTATTATTGGCCAGAATTTGTAACATTTCAGTACATAATTATCTGTATCTGAGAAACTAAGTTTTTGCTGCCTTTACTTATTTTTTATTAATAAAAAGTACATGACATTTTTCAAGTAATGGAGAAGTGAAGTGTAATTTTCTAGGCCAGGCAAAACGCTTACTGTTGAGATACCTGAATGCTCCAGTACTGTCTGCTATACCATGGATTGTAATGATGTGATTTGCTTCAAATTGGTTAGGGAAAAAGAAATAACTTGAAACAGCTGATCAAGTATCCTTTTGTTTCATGCAAAGCTATTCTATTTTGGTATGGTGAGTGCAGTTTAGTTGTAGTTCACTGTCAGATCATGATGAATACTACATAAGAGCTGAGCGCACAGTGGCGCTAGTCACTCCAAGATTTGGGGGTGGGGGAGGAGGCACAACACCCTGCCATTCCCACCCCCAAAGTGGAGATTTTACCTCAGTGGCTTGAGAAGAGGGGTCAGTCAGCCTGACAATGTCCATGATCATTAATCTGACAATCTTGCACAAGATATTTAACTTTCCATAGCAGATGACTCCGTTTGAAAACTAAGACTTAATGGTTGCTCTATTTTGGCGGCAGGTTTGGTAGAGTTCATGTAACATATTCTTCACTTCCAGATCTGTCATACAGACATACACTACAGTTTATGTGGATCGTCCTTACCATGCACGTATGCCTGTTTAGACCCTCACAACGTCTTGTTCACGTCACAGTCTTGAATCTCAGCCTTTCATTGGATGCACTGTCAACAGTTTCACTGAGCCAATCCAGAGATATACATTAGTAAAACATGACTGGTAACATAGCCCGCTGAGCCAGGCTTCACCAAGTTTAGAATCAAGACAGGAGAAGGCAATCAAGCCAGTCAGGGGAGAGAGTCAAGCCATAGTTGTGCAAGGTTCAGGTATCCCAAACCACCTTATACACCTTGATGGGCTAAAAACTATCGAGGGCATGTGCACAGTATATGTGGCACATGTGGGGGTGCAAGTCTTGAAATGGTTTAACACTGAATGTCAGACCCAGAACGCTCAAATTGATCAACACAGTAGTTCAGAATAATTCAGATGTGTAGTTTGGACAGTAGATCCTCTACTGTCTATGCATGGACTCTGGTAAAATTTCATGAACAATATTCCAGAGGTGGTTTTTTTGGCAAATTTTCAGAAGATTGATTTACAATCCGTCCTATTCTGATGTGGTTTAGACTTGTTTGAAGTCGATGAATTTAAAAAAAGTCATATTCAAGTTTCTCTTGTGTCTCTTGTGTTTCATACAAACCTACTGAACTTTGGCAGTCCAGGTCATGTTTTCCTAGTGATTGAATGCATTACCTTTGAGTCTGTGCAGTAGTGAGAAAGTTTCTGTGATTCCAGGTGAAACTCCCCTGTATTGCATACGCTCCACTCATCGTGCTTACCCATCTCACGTATTTCATATGAAAATAACGCTATCACCGAATTCACCTACTCACACATTCATAAACCAGTCTTGAACCATTGTCTATAGTTGTGGCATCATGTTATGTCATTATGTGAAACATGAACCAAGTACTTTTGTTTGATGCAGTTTGCAATGTTGTTGAGGGGTGCAGAACAAAAACTTCCAAATTTGATTGAACAGCGCCCCCATGAGTTCATATGATGGTTCTACTATGTGTTCAGATTGCAAAACAAAGTAGCATTGAGACAAGTAGTTTGGCTGTGAAAACATTTATTGGACAGCATAAAGGTCTATCAAAAGTTAGACAAGGCTGTACCTATTTACAGTATCTCAAACAATGTGAAATTTCAAAGGCAAATAATATGAGCTAACAAAGTCAAACTACCCTCAGAGTCATCAAAAACAAAGTAAAACTGAGTGCTTTACAGACTCAGCAATTTCATCTGGCAATGCATTAATCAATTCTCAACTATATGAAATAGTTTGTTTCATTGCTTTAATTTGTTCTCCAAGCAACAGATCATCTCAGATGCATTTAATAATTGCTGGGCATTTCATACAACTCCCGTTTCCGTGCTCTCCTTAGCAACACCCATGGCTATACCTGAATATAGGCATATTGACATTGAGGTCGGGATAAAGGGTTCCCCTTCAGAGGGATGATGCAACTTAACAGACTGACACTGAAAGGACACAATTTCTTCAAATTAGTGTGCATAACTTCATGAGAACATAATTACAACTTTTTAAGGTGAATATGCCACACCTAGGCCATAAAACAAATAGAAACTCACCAGTTAAAGCCACCAGGTTATACTCCAGTTTAAAAAGAAAAATTGCTGAAAAGGCCATAGCTTGGGAAAGTTTGTGAGTGAATGAAAAAAGTAATATATTGAGACAAGATTTCATCTGGATGTGAAAGCTCTGTAAACTGTTGAATTGACTAACAAAAGTAAAAAAACCATATGAGAGAGAGAGAGAGAGAGAGAGAGAGAGAGAGAGATTGTTTATGGGTTTTCAATCAATTGTACTGATAGTGATTATAGATTCTACAAACCACTTGATACAAAAGATTTGGGGTTTTCATCACAAAATCGAAGGTTCGAAATTGTCTCTTCCCTTTATTGTAAGCTGTCAAAGACATGGTCTTAATGATGACAAATATGCTAACCCAAAAACTACAATGGACTACAAATTTTAACTGGATACCGGTTGGAACAGAAAAGGTAAATCTTTGTAACACATTAGCAACATTCTCATAAACAGCTCTGAATATTTTAAGTGTGTAGGAACAGTGAATCTGGCTCAAAAAAAATGTCCGTATGATGTCATAGGTCACCAGGGGGTCAGGGTGCAAAGGGTTAAAGATATGGTTTGTTCTGGTCTTACACAATTTCTACTATTACCATGTACTTGAATTGTCTCTCTGTGTATTACAATATCAAGAACAGTTCTCACATCAAAGTTTTCCATAACATGCTTTCACCAAATCTGCCAAAAAATGGGCAGTGCATTAGATGTACAGCATTCCTGTTGTCGTGTGTGTTGCTATTGAAAGCCATTAAGGCAAGAATCAGTACACACTATCAGTATCAATATGCATGGCAATGAAATCTTGATAGTCTTGGATCTTTTCAAAACACCTGTAAACCTTACATTGCCGAAGCAATATTCGTTGAAAAAAGCATATACCGGTACTATTATTTTACACAGTATGTAAGTGTGTATGCACTATTTGACAACATCTGTACGGACAGAATAAAATTTCGATGGAATTTGGTCAGACCATTTTATTTTTGGCATAGGAGGAAAATCTACAAAAAATCTAGATGCAGGGCGTGCCTTGGTAGACACATTTGCAATTTCAAAATCAAGCAATTCTTTGCTAGTCTTCACCTCATACAAATTAGTTTTGAGGTTCCTCGGTCTTGGTTTTTTTGAAAACACAAATTAAACTACTGCATTAACACAAATGATGCTTTGCAACTTTGAATTCAAATTTATTGGTAGTGCGGGCGATTTACAGTCTCATCCAAAAACCTGCACACCGATTGCAGTTGTATTGACCATTAATTAGAAACATTTCCAATTTCCCCAAGCAAAGTAACGGCAAAGATTAAAATTTATTCAGAAGAAGCATCCTATATAAGTACATCAAGATTGTTTGCTGGGACCAATATATCCTGTACCTAACTCTCTCAAATAACCATGCTGCAATTGAAACATTTCTCACAAACTACAAATTCCTTTACCATTGCTAAAACTCAATTTGTTCAACATATTTTATATATCTTGAATTTTTCAACTTGATGTTCTCAAATACTCAAAAAGTAACAGCTGAGCACTGGGTCAAACAAAATAGCAAGTGAAATAGCGGTTTCCTTTCATCAAGTAAAACAGTACAAAATGCTTCAGCTGATAATATCAGTGATATTCATTGCAAACTTTACGGAACTCCAGTCAAGATGAGCACAAGTATGACTTTCTGCTAACTGCCATCCTCTTGTAACCTATCCAACAGAAATCAATAGTCGTACACATCTTCAATTTAAATAACTGAGTTACACAATAATTTGGATGTTAAATAAACAGCCCATAACTATAATACACACTATGTGCAATATCTGTTTGATCTGCATGGCAGGCTACGAGATAACACACTACAGAAGATAGCAAAATCTCCAGCATCACCAGAACTAATACAATTAAACTTTTGTATTGGCTCACAGAAATTGCAGACTTAAAATTTTTCATGAATATCCTGGAGGATTTTGAATGCAATCTTTGTGATTGAGAAAAAACTTGGTTTGAGAATTTAGCTTGCTTTTGTGACTTGTTTTGAGGTTATGTTTTCTTATGATGTAAAAAATACTGACAAAAAGCATGATGAAAAAAAGGACGATACTGAGGTTTGAGGCAGCTAAGAGTTAACAAAGTTTTAGGTAGAAATGGATGGCAGTGACAGTGTCACAGGTCATAGGTCATGACTAGTCTATCTCCTTGACGACCCATAATTATTCATCAAATAGCACAATACAATTAAACATCATTGAAATACAACACTGAATATTGTTTCAGCCCGTTACCATCTCGTCAAGGGTTGTCAGCAGGCAGTCATGTTTTATTACATCATCACAACAAGTGGTTTCCAAGACTGGCAGCCATCTTGGTTTTAACTCACCCTATCACCATCATGGTTTGGCCAAAATCCATTGTTATCAATGGTTATTGTGGACCTGTTTATAGGGAATGGGGGGTGAGCAGGTTAATGTTAGCTGCTGGGAGAAAACTCTTGACATGGCTTGTCAAAAAGGATCTTGCATGATCAATATTGGACGAAAACTGATTTATAGTTTGACAGACACGGTCTTGCTCTGTGAATGTCACAGATTAAAAGTTTTGCCATATTCACATTGAGTGGCCTTTAACTTTAAAGCTGTTCTGAGATAAAAATGAAAATGAAACGCCTGCTCACTACAAATAACACTTCTGAAGCATTAAAACTGCGATAAGGACCTTAATCGGTGTCTACTGTAAGCTGAAAAATGTTGAAACATTAACTCTATATTCAAAAAACACTTTACACATTTGAAGTCCTTACAATCAGTACTAAAATAAACCATTTTCTTGCAAGTCATTTTGGTTTCTAAGGCAAAAGTTCTGGAAGTCATCTTCCCAAGCATATCAAAGATTTTGCATTTTTTAATATCTATCCTATAATACCAACTTGACGTTGAAATAATTGAAATGCTGTAATATTATACAACAATAGCAATCTGTGTCAACTAGTCAATACTACACCACTGAGGTACAAACTTAGCAAAAAAATAAAGTCTGCATTTGTTTCATCTTCTGTGACGATCTTTGCTCTGTCGCCATCTGTCCCTATCATATCTGTCTCTGTCTCTGTCTCGGTCTCTGTCATGTGATCTGTGACTGCCACTGCCGCGACTTTCCTGCCACCTCCTCTCGTCGCGTCCCCAGTTTCTACTTCTATCCCTGTCCCTGTCTCTATCCCTATCCCTATCATGGTCCCTGTGACTGCGATCCCGGTCTCTGTCATGCCTCTCCCCGTCGTCTTTCACTCTGCTTCGGCGTCCCTCTCTGTCGTATTCATAGCGAACAAACTGGCGGTCATCAAATGAGTTGTAGCTGTGTCCCTTGTCTCTTTCAAGAGAGTCTCTATGAGACGAACTCGTTCCCCCTTCGGATGATGACCTCCTGGGGGCGCTGTTCTCTTGTCCATGATCAGAGTAAGCAAAGCTCTGTGCCTGATTTGGACTCGCCCATGTCTGGGCATCCTTTGGCGACTCCTTTGCGTCTCCGCTGGACATGGCATCTTGTTTTGGACTGAGAAAGTCTGAAGGTGGGGACAAGAAACTGGGCGTTGATGACGACGAAGTATCGAAACCCAATCCCGGGATAGTAATGGGAGTGTCATCGTCAGATGGTGCCTCCTTGTCAGGCGATTCCACCACAGCTTCCCCGGCAGATTCTGCAGGATGTTCTGCCTCTATAGGGGGTGATTCTGCCGTCTCTGTCTTGCTACCACTGTCTTTGTGTTCCAGTGCTTGTGATGCAACAGTCACCAGTGTGCTGGATGTCCTGGAAATATCAGCTTGTAAGTTCTGTATTTGCGTCTCAAGAAGAGCTTTCTTGGCCATTTCAAGCTCTTTGGCAAGATTTTCAAGTTTTTCTTTCTGCTCTGACAGATTGGGATCTGCCGCCACGCCTGTAATTTCGCCCTCTGATTCAGACGTCAAGCCCACACTGCTAGCTGAGCTGAGCCCAAGATTTGTTAAAGCCTGCCCAGAAGCACCAAGGACTGATTGGCCAGCTGGCAGATGCTCCTCCTCCAAAGCAACTCCAGTGTCCTGATTGGTGGGAGAATTCTGACTGACATCCATAATATCACTGACATCATCATCACTTACTTCATCCATGACATCATCAGTGGGATCGTAAGGTTTTGTTTCCTCCTCAGCCTGATACTCCTGGCCTGGTGAATAGGCTTCTTCCAGAGTTGTGGTTCCCGTGGCAACCAGAGTTGAAGGGTCAGCATTAGCATACTGTCTGACTATGGGATCATTGAACTGATCCTCAGAAATGAATACTTTTCTCTGTAGCGCCCTCTGTTCTCTCCTCCGAATGTCCTCTTCCCTTTCTTTCAACACACACTCCTCAATGACTGATGACAATGGTGGAGACTGTGACTCCACATGGTCATCATCACTGATGCGTCGCTTGGAAACAGGGCGTATGTCCAAGTCCATGGAATGCCTGCGTTTTGAAGGACGCGGACTTGACAGAAAAGTGTCACTAGATGGCGGCAGACTGTGTCGGTGTTTTCTCTGTCTGATGATGGCACCAAGAAGCATGTGAGGGCGTGGTTCATCCAGGCCTGTGTGTAAACATAGACTCAATGATCAGTATTTGCACCATGATATAGTTTACTGAAAATGAGCTCTTTTTCTATGTCTTCTATAATCACAAATTAGACTTTTCAGAACTTAAATTTATAAATTAGGAAACTATTTTTAACTTATTTTAATTTGAAATGCATCATTCTTTGGTTACGTTAGCCTTTCGTTTGATGTTATCATGACAGAAGTGATATGGTGAAATGACTTGCTGTATATTCATAATCATTACACTTTGAGACCGTGTGCTCAAAAAATTTCTACCAAAAAACGTCACTTTGAGCTTTCCAATGTTAAGAAGCCACAACGATATCAATGCTTTAAGCTTCAATGTAAAGTATTTGGTGTTCAAGTGAAAATGCCCAGATTTAAAGTTCTTCATCCAAAGTTGACCTTTAACCCTGTTCTTTGGATCTGAACTGAAGCAATGTTTTGAAAGCACACATGAAATCCATCAAAGAATGTGACATCACATACTGCTTGAAGTGCAACACATTTATGTGATGAATATTAATTAATGTTTAGTGAAAGTATAACAATATGAAGATAACGAATTATTAATGCAGTATTCATATATACATTCATATATAAAATTGAGAATATTCAAAATAACTATTTCTTTGATGGTGTCTTGAAGTTTTGAAGACCTTGCAGGCACTATCTTACCCAAGTTTAAATTTGATTTGGCATTTCTCAATGCTAGAACTCGACATTGTCTTTTTGCAAAATCTACACTATGTATATCAGGTTTTGGATCATTTTGCTCCATCATCTAAGTGTGTGCACAGTGACTGGGTCATAGTTTATCAATAGCATATTTCTAGTTAACCTCCCCATCATCCCATGCAAGTTTCTCTGTTTGCATTCTTGGACCATATGCCAAGTGTTTGGGTCATCAGTGTTTTCCTTAACCCTTTGAGCGCCAAAGTTAATATTTGAGGCCCTTATAAAATATTCCTCAGTCAATTTTTGTCAGATTTTTGGCAAAATTTTGATAAAAAACTGTGGCCAATGAAATGTTGTGTTCATTTGGTCTAAAATTATCAGAAAACTTATGGAAAAGTGCATAAAAATTGGTAAAATGTTACACTAAAATTTTGGTGGGAAAAAATACAGCACTCACAGGGTTAACCATCTTTGTATCAAATACAGGGGCCATTGATCTTCACATTGTCAGAAAATTCATTTTAAATTTCATCAATACGTTAAAAATTTGAATATTTGTCAGTTAAACTAACCCAGTCTAATGCAAGATGATTTAGCATGTTCAGGAAAAGATAAAAATATTGTAATATATGCTTTGTTATTTTCAAAATCAAGAGTGTGCACACTGTCCTGGCACTCTACCTGCACCTACATGCATAGTGCAGTCAGATAATGTCAGCTCTGAATGCCTATCAACAGTCTACACATAGATAATTAATTTTGAAAAAATAAACAGCAAATAATTGCTTTCATTTGGATTTGATAAACATACTTTGGTAATATCAGAGGTAGAAACATTCTACTTGGTAAGAAAACTGAAGTTATGAGATGAATCTGTAGACTGGAAGAAAGTGAGAAATCTGCCAGTTTGACACAACTTGTTTCCTGGGAGAATACTTATTACTCACCAGGTCCATCAAATGGTAGTAGCGCCTTGGGGACAGGGTCAAAGGATGCCAGTGGAATTAGATACATGTCTTTCACATGTTTTGTGTTGTTACCCACAACACCGCACCGCTTCCGAGAATTGAAATACGAGTACAGAGACACATAAGACATCTTTTCCTCCTCGGTGGCAGCCTGCAGACGTATGACACAGATGTCCTTTGTTGCTGAGTTTCTGATTTTGTTGAGGTAGTCCCATACCTGACCGAAGGATATCCTGCCACACAGGTGAATGGTATCTGGAAGGTCCTGCAGTGTGGAGAACAGCCACAATGTATAGTCAAATTTTGCTTGCATAATTTCAGATTTGAATTAAAGCCCCAATAGCTGTAACTCTTGAAATTTGTCGACCTGAAAAAGGCTTTCTATTTTCTCTGGTTTTCTTTAAATTCTACAGATTTAAACGATATAGTCTTTTACCACTGAATTTTGACCGTTATTTTGATTTCCCGCCATTTTTAAAAATTGGTAATATTACAAAGAAAATATAGCATATGGTGTCCCAGTGGAAAACACTGAGCACTATATGCCTTATATTGGACTACTTTGTTGTTTCTGTGAAGATTCCAATGCATATATGCACTGCGAATTGTGTTTTAGCTTTATCTGCATGAGGGCCATTTTTTGTTTGGGCAAACATTTATTATTTATCTTGCTCAAAATTGCACATGCAGTCCCAGTGGACAGTTTATTATACTTGTATATACACCCCTAAATGAATACATTCCCATGAACTTGTTTTAGTTTGGAAGTAAAATCACAAAAAATAATGCTAAAAGATACAGCTATCCGCTTTTAAACAAAATAGCTACTATACTCTCTTGTAGAAGTTAGGACTTGTTTTGTAATACCTTTGGGTATCTCTTTGTCGTCTACCTGACAGAGGTAAAGAGATTTACGTTTTGATAAAATCCGTATTTTTATCAAAGTCTAAAAGTGAGTGTGTAGCTATTCATTTCGATGTGTGACTTTGAATTCACAAAACATCTATCTGGATTGTCTGTCATACCGACACAGCGCCCTCAACTTTTTCAGATTTGTGAACTAAGAATTTCCTCTGCTCAGCCCAATGCCAGCTTCAGTACTTTGTGAAACTTTCTTAAGCAAAAGAGGCTCGATGGAGAGTCAGACTGGCTTCACGAGCACACTGCTCAGTATAAAAATCTCTAAAGTCAGGGAGGACATACACTTACAGTTATGAGGTGGTCAGTTGGACCGGACACTCTGTAGGCTATGGAAACAAACTTGGCCAAGTTTTGCATCATAACGAAACCCTTCCAGACTGAGATACTTGTGGCACTCGGCCTGTATGGCTGTTCTACTGGGCTTGACGATACAGGCTCTGGACTGTGGAGGCAACAGATCATATCAAATGGGTTACAATCAATGCTGTGACAACGTTTGTTGCCTGATTTTTCTCTAAAGTACCATCACTTATAACCTCATTCTTTTGTCTCCAGAAACAGTTGGACGATTGCAGGAAGTTCACAAATGCACAGCTTTGGTTCAATATACCAAGAAATAAAATTGGCCAAAAATATTATAAGATTTAGAATTAGGTGAAAAGAGTAAATTTCTTTGCTCAGCCTGGATGAAACATATCTGAGGTCACCAAATGTATGTCAGGATGAATTACTTAGGATGACTTTGGTAAATAGTTCAGACCAACTTTTTCCCCCCTTGAATTTACCTTGTTGAAACTATTTCCTTTGACATTGATTGTCTAGGTGACTCTGTCACTGTACTGCTGCTTGCACTAGTTTCCTCAGACTTGACTGAGGAGACATCCACTCCACTGATGGCGCCCTTCCCTGTACCCACCACTACTTTGGGTTTCCTGACAGGTTCGTCCATTGGGGGCGCTATTTTCCCAGTGCATATCTTGCAGTTGAGGTCAAACAGGTGAGCCCTGTGCTGGTCTGTGGTGTCAGTCAGCATAGCTGCCATTGGATCAGCGGATTGTGTCTTCTCTGGCTGGGGTTTCTCAGGTTGTGCCTGTTTGTGGAAGTAGTCACAACCGACTGATTACAAAACACCCTATACAGACCATTTATATGCCACTTTCATGACCCTAAATCCTGATATCTGTGTTGGTATGAATCTTCCATTTTGAATAAACTATTAAAACAATCACCAAAATGTCTCGATGTCATTCTGGAAAGCAACTTTGAACTTTTCTTGGAAGCAACTTGTCAACATTTTTGAATATTCCGCACCAGACAATACAGGAAGTGAGGTTTGTGGGGTCACGAAACTGCTCTGTTATTTGAATTGAGCTTCTGACATGACATAGCCATTGGAGCTATTTTACAAATTCCTACCACAATGTGCTTCATGCTAATCTAAAATATGATATCAATAATGGTACTAATAATACAGGTAATATAAATACCAGGTTCCACTGTTCAAGTTTGAAATCAAGGTAGCAAGAATATCTACCACTGATTTCAAAAAGAAATTATTTTTTTGAGCATTGTTCATCACTCAACATATCACTTGTGGTCCCACCAATAAATATCATCTTATGATTCCACAAGACACTTTCATCATCTGTTAGTTTCACTACTTTCTGGTAAGTAAATCACCACGGGTTCTGTATTCCATCATTTTACATGTATACACACCTACACCCTAATGATGACCCTCACATCTCTATCATTGAATTCTTTGTCATTCATCTGCTGTTGATAAGTTTGATGAAAAACTGCACATCCAAAAAATTCCACTTGTTAAATTGTCAATTAATGCAAATTTATAAAATGCCCCTTGTTTATAAAAATATCAACAACCTTACCTCCAAGTCTGCCAGACTGTTTTCCTCTATCTCTATTTCTCCTTTGTGAGTTTTCTTGGTGAGATGAACTGTGGCTTGCTTTGCTTCTTCCTCTGCTTTGATCATTTCAAGTGTCTGTATGGGTGAAAAAAAAAAGATTTTGTGATAAAACAGTCAACACTTCTTCCCATCTTAAACCACCATTTTCAAGATTTAGATATAAAGAGCTTCTTCTGCAGTGATAACAGAATCTTTTAAATGGGAGCCAATTTATTAATGGTGTTTTTAACCTAATAAAATGCAAGCTTACATCTGAAATGGACACAAGAATTACCAAATTCAAGTCAATTGGTGAGATTTTTAAAAGTACATCACTCTGTTCATTGAATCACACATGCTACATGGACAAACAGGCTTTGAACTGCAACAACTGGGATCAACGCGAAATAACTAAAACCACGGCAACAGTAAACAATAGAAAACCATGGCAACAGTAAACAATGGTAGAAACTCACATGTTTGGCTTCTCTTTCCCGCCATTCTGACAACTCTTTGGAAGCAAGCTGTTCCGACGACATCTGCACCAACTTGGACGGTGAAATCTCACCCTTCAGTACCAGTCTGAATAAACCCTGTCAATAACAATCAAGGTCAAAACCTTACTTTCAAATCTGCTTGGTTGTGCATGCCTCTTGTAAGAATCTACTTGTTAGAATAAGTGATTGTTAGACAGAGTTCTCCCTAAACAAGGGAGCAGGGGCTTGGCGCCCTCTGGTGGTGTCTGAATGCACTCTTGCAAAGATTCCATGAAACAAACATGTTTCAAATTTAAAGTTTTCTGATAATAAAGTTTCTGAATCTGGTCACATCGTCATGGCAATGACACACAATACAACACACAGCAAGACATTTGAACTTACCCTATTTTTTGTGTCTTTCAAGTTGAATATGAGAGACCTGTATCGAGCTTTGTACCTCTGTCCAGTATCTTGAAATTGTTTGAAGAGGTAATACTCTATCCTGTTGACAACTTTCTCAATTTCCTCAGTCTTGACTTTGATATCTTTGGCATCCTTCGACCTGTAAGGTGATCACATGACAAGTGTGATACCACTGTATATCAGACATTGAAAAGCTAGAGATCAGTCGTTAAAGTCCCCATTCATTGAATCTTTTTTGCATTTTTTTTCAATAAGATGGTTTCAACCAAATACAACTCGTGTAAAAGTGTTTACCAAAGTGTGACCAAAGAACAATTTTCTAACATTGGTGATGATCGCATAACTTAGATTTTAAGAACTAAATAATTTTTGAGTTGCAACTCAAATATGGCCATGGCAAATAGAAACATGTTAAGCAGCTGAATTAAATTAACCAAATCCATCACCAAGGATGAAAGAGTGATATTTTCAAACATAATATAGCTTAATAGCAGGAATCACAAAACATCTCACCAAAGATTGAATGATATTCTTTGGTAAGCAAAATGCAAAACGATACAGCTAATGGGGCTTTAACAGGAACAATAGTTGTAGTAACTTTTGATAATACTTTCATTGTTATTATTCTGGAAAACAAGTCCACTGTCTTATCTTCATCAATACATCCTTCCAAAATACAAAATACTAGCCTTGTAAAGTTACTATTGACAAATAAAACAAATGAATTCCAGTCAAGACTTCAATACACTCATCACTACACACATACGGATTGTGTTGACATGTCCAACGTTTAGGCATTTGGACATAATTTTGGGAGCCGAAGAAGAAACTGTATTTTATAAATAGACCAAAATAAAAGCTTCAGCCAATGGGATAATTTGTTGTGATACTGATATAACCCTGCTTGAGGCATTGAAGATATATGTTCCAGAACTTGGCATTCTGTTCAGAACACTGGAAGGTTTATGATATGCATCCAACTGATGTTTCAATGCACAGCAGTATTTTTTCAGAGTATGAGAACACCTATAGCTCTGTCCTAGTGTCTCACCTAGCTGGTAATAGACCATACCTTTCAATCAGCAATTCTTTCAGCATCTTCCTGACATTCTTCCTCACAGCATGACTATCCTGTGCCTGTTTAAGAGCAGCTGCTTGCTTTTGAAGTTCCTGATCCTTCTCTTTCCGGTCTTTCCTCTTCTCCTTATCTCGGACCTTTTTCTCTTTATCCCTTTTCTCCCGGTCTCTTCTCTCCTGCTCTTCCCGTTCCCTCTCTCGCCTCTCTCTCTCCTCTTGCTCCCTCTTCTCTTTCTTTTCTTTCTTTTCTCTTTCTCGTTCTTTTTCTCTCGCTGATCATGAAAACAATCCAAGAGATTATGAGTACAAAATGGTTGAGGCAGCTGGTACTTTTTCCAAAGTTGCTCAGAGGGAGCCACAAACACTACTTGCCTCACCACACATTCACTGGACACACCTGTAATTAACCCCTTTCATCAGCATGGTTTGGTCCAGTCCTAGTTTGTCCAGGCAAATTTGGACGACTGCACTAATGAAATGAGGTCGGAAGGATTAGTGATGTCCTACACTACTGTTTGGGAATGTAAGCATTGTGAGCAGCAATGTTTGCTATAGTTCAGGAATATGGGGATAGATTTTGGATTCTGCTTTCCGCTATATTTACAGCCTAACTGCCTTGAATAGTTGTTACGATGCAAGTACGCGTTCACAGCTGTGTTCATTCAGGCACGACAGACTTCTAGACTCGGTGAGTTGGTACTGTAGGTCAAAAGTTCTCATCCAATAAACAGAATATTAACCCTATACCTGCCAGACAGTCACTTCCCTATCTGCCAAGTCAGTAAAAGCAGCACTGAGCCAAAACCATATGTATTTTCACCCACTTGGCTTGGTATGTTATAGCAGCTTTAGCCTACAAAAATCAGGGACCTTCAAATCTTCAAGTCTTTGTAAAATGCACCATATGGGACATGTTTTGCTTCACTAATTTTAACCAACTTGACCTGATGATGAAATATGAACTTGGCAGGTAATGGTGTTGGGTGAATTGTGTCATTCTCTGTGATGAATGACTACAGCTCAGAGGGTTAACACAAAATTTTCCCAATCATCAAGAGATTTAACACTGACTTTTATAAACCTTGATAAAACAAAGTATATCTTACCAGCTGCTGCGGAGACTGTATAGCTATGCTGTGTACCTGGTCTGAGTACTTCATATGATGAATGTTTTGCCAGCCACTCAAATAAATTTTCAACTGTTGGCGCTGATAAACCTGCTGACACTTTACCTGTGTGTCTTTCAACAACAGCTACGGCGTCACTGCGTTTCAGCTTTGTGTCTACCTGTCGACTGCCACCCTGCAAAATAAAAAGGTCAGTGGATTAAGGAATGCTTTCTCACAAATATCACAAGCCTTGTAGTGGTAATATATGTGGAGGAATCACTATTCATGTAACTCCAATATTGTTACCAGTGGGATAGCTGCAGTATGGATCGCTGCAACATTACTAAAACCACTGTACTGGGTAAAGAAAACAAGCCCTTATCCTGCATGGCTTACCACTTCTCATCTGCCCAGTTAGAAAACAGTAGTATCGAGCACAACCTGTACATATTTTCACCAACTTGGCATGGTATGTTACAGCAGGTTTGGTCAGGACAAATCATGTTTACAGTATGTGTTTTCAGGGGCTTTCAAATGTTCAAGTTTTTGTTTAACTGCAAGATATGGGACAGGTGATGCCTGACTGTTTTTTTTAAACCATCTTGACTTGATGATGACATATAAACTTGGCAGAATAAGGGTTCATTGTTACAGTGTAGTTCTGATATAATTTGAAATTCTGTGACAACAGTGGCAGTGATGTGATGGGACTCACATCTAAGACCTGTATTCTATTAACATAAGTCTCTTTAAGAAGATACTTGAAAGCCAGTACATACCTTGTTCTCCTGCCTCGACCTGGCTCCTAATGTCTTCTCCCTGTCTTTTTCTATGATTCTCAGGGATTCCCTGACGTGCCTTCCTATGCATTCATCACTGCAGTAGACAGAGTTGTGCTTGGCCCAGTTTTTACAATTGGAACCTATGCAGTGCTGTTTGGGAACAGACTGAACAGCGAGAATACAGAACATTCAAGAAATCACCACAAATATTCAGAATTATTATCCCCACTTGTTGTTTCAGGTCTGCAAACATGTGTTTATCACAAATAAATAAAAGTCCTATAATTCACTACAGTGCTACTGGAACTTCTATATGGAATGATTTGAACGGTTTTTGCACAAATTTAATTTTCCTCCTTTTTGTTCAGTTTCATCCGTCAAGAAACACACCTAATAAAGTTTGATTCTCACAAATTTCCGATTAAAAGTAGATACGATGTCTATACCCATATTCACTAATATCATCAATATTTTTTACAACTGAAAAATCAACTATTCCTACCTTTTTGAAAATTTTTATTGTCTTTTTCTTTACTGTACTGTCGGCTGGTCTTTCACCAGTTTGGTCCTGTGTCTTTGTTTGACTGTCATGATTGGTATCATTCTTGGAATCCTTCCCCTTTTTGTCTTTGTCCACGCAGGGTGGACAGACGTATCGGTCACCGGTGCGCTCCATTTCTTTGCCTTGTTTCTTAGTGATGCCCACACACTGACCGTGGTACCATTCAGAGCATCTATCACATGAAATCATGAACCTGAACGGATAAAATTATTCATATTTAGAGACTAAATTTTCCACTGACCATATTCATTTGACGAAGTCAAGTTTGTTGTTATTCTGCTCATGACATCTCTCAATACATATTAAAAATTCAGGTTCCAAACGACAATAATTGTATGCGTAATTTTTATATTCAGAATATTATCAGTTGGCAAAGAATGGATCACTAACTAAATCAAACAGAAGTCTGGAAAACAGTTTGTACTGCAGGTTGATTGAAAAATGGGCCCATATTCAACTGATGTCAAGCTGTTAATAGTGAAATGTAACAGTCACCTTGGAAGAATGAAGATGACAGCAAAGTCTTTCTCTGCTGTTCGCGTATAAACCTGTACACACTGGCAGAAATTGTGTAACTCTATATTGTTTCTCATGTGCTACATAGTATATGTTCGCAATACTGAAACTTCCTAGAAACAGGGTCAGGTATTCCCTCTCTATGGAACTACACGTTGACCATGAGGGCGCTATTCATTATGGCTGCCTGAATCTTGCATTTGCCGCCATTGTAACGTGGAGTCAAGTTGTTTGACCACGCTGATTGAATCCTTAACCACAGTTGATACTATGAATATTGATCAGAATGGCTGCACAGCTAGGACTGGCAGGGCAAAGCACTCCCACACATCGCAGAACAACTGCAAACATTTATTTTGGGCGTCAACTGATGTTGTTATGGATGGAAAGAGGAAGTTAGCGACATAATAGCTGTAAAGTAGAATAAAAGTAGCACTAATGACATCTATCATGCATCAGATGGGTAGCTAATATAAATACTACACTGGTTAAATGTGAGATGCACGGTAACTGGAGGACCAAAATGACAAATTCACTTGTTTTCTCCTTTCCCAAAGCTATAGTGGGTACATGCATGTCAAAAGGTCAGCCTGGGTCAATATTCTCCTACATACTGTTTGTTCATGACGCCTACTTATACCCATTGCATAAAATTTACATATAAAAGGAAACAAATTACAGAAAAAGTGCCATGTGTGCTTAAACAGCCATATGCTGAATATCATTAGTATATTTGCACATAAATATATTATTTCACACACAGAGACATTTAGATCTTAACCAGAATATTTCCTTGGCTTGGTATTTTCAAGAAGAACAGTACAGAGAATGATCTATCATACACACCCATACATTATAGGAATAATTTCATTGCTGTTAAAGTTAATTAGAATTATCAATGAGTGACATAAAAACCTAAAATTTCCATGTACTTATCCAAGGAAAATTTTTTAATAATTTATTTTTGTATTTTATCTACCACTTCCTTTTATAGTGATAATAGTCATAGTACGGAGGATGACAACACACTTAACAAAAGCTGAAAAAAATTGAAGAGTTTTCCAGTGTTTTTACTTTAGAACTTATTCTCTATTTTCTTGGACTAAATGTTGACACTTTTTAGTTAATGTGAGTTTATTTGAAGGGTTTACTCTTTGGTGTGCAATTTTTGAGGAGATACACAGAGTACAGTGTGGATAGCGTGTGAGATGGAAGAAGTGAAAAGACAGCTAAAGGTTATGAAGAAAGGCTTTGAAGGATGTTGCTGAGAAATTCTTCATAAAAAAGAGCATGAAAGAAATGTGCAGCCATGGACAAAAACTGGACAGACGACTAAAAATTGCACATCACACCACAATAACTTCAGTTCAAACTCACCTTTTTCTGAAGTTTGATGTAGGATTGACAAAAACAGATGAGTAAAGAAAGACAGAACCAAACAAAGAGAGAAAGAGAAACAGGATAT
The DNA here is from genome assembly GCF_041260155.1 of Ptychodera flava. NCBI lineage: Eukaryota > Metazoa > Hemichordata > Enteropneusta > Ptychoderidae > Ptychodera > Ptychodera flava. The sequence goes on along the minus strand of NC_091944.1, from coordinate 12,815,053 downwards.
GTAAGAAGCTGTGCTTTCAAATCTGAGATGATCTTTGCATGTGTAACAATGATCATTAAAAACATGTGAAAGTTTATGAGGCTGACGTCTGATAATACTTCAGATGAAAGGTCCATGCACTCACTCAGCTACTAAAATTAAAAGATTTTCTCAGTTTCACGGTGGATTTCCATTGGGGGGGGGGGGGGGGGGGGGGGGGGGGGGGGGGGGGTGTGTAGAACTGATTATTTTCCATGGGGTATTGAATGGTCAGTGTGGAAATCTCCAATATATCAGTCACTCTATATTATGTACTTTTTGACACTATGCGGACTTCCCAGGAATTTCTTGAAAGATTACACATTTTCCTCGGACTTTCCAGTATTGAAACGCTTGAAATTCAGGGACATTCCAGCACTTCGGTATTTTGGGAACTAACACACCAAATTCTATGCCAATTGAAGATGAATCCCTCCAATGTTTACTTTTATTTTCACAGTTGCGAATTATTTTCAAAATTAAAGGAATGTTGCATGTCACCAAGCGAATTTTTTTAGCCACAGTAACAGTTATCAAGTTGTTGACACTTCAAAAATACTTAAAATAAAATTATGAAGCTATCATCTCCTCTTAATTTATTGGTAATTTTTACAATAACAGCAAATTACGAAACACATTAATTTGGCATCACATCAAGAATTAATGACATCCTATATGTATCAAGAGTGGGCCAGATGCTTGAATTATAAAACATTCTAATATCAAACGTACGTCTTTATTTATAAAATTACAATATATTTTCCACTCACTTATCTACAATTATTTAGCATCAATAAGGTCAGCATTTAACACATCTCTCAAGTTTTTTAGGGTAGTGCGCATCTCAAAGATGAAAGACTTTAATCCTCTTTCTACCAGGCTCCATAGACAAACCAAAGAAATAAATACAACTTGGGAAAAAGAGGATTAAATTTTCGCTCAAAATTTCCTAACGGATCATTCAACCAACGTGCAAATTTTGGTACTAGTGGAACAAAAACCCAAGATTTTCCGATATTTGAAATTAAAAATTGCCATCCCTGTGTTAACTCTATGAAGAAAAATATAATTTTTGATTTTTGAAAAACTAAGATGGGGAAAATTTTCCTTACACCAAGAGCTATAAAATGAGCCCCAAATAAGTTGTAGATCAGATAAAATTGTAAAAATTTGAGAGTCCGAATATCTGTCCCTAAGGTGCATTCAACCATATAGTCATTTATGGTTGCACAGAATAAAAAGAATTAAATGGTAAACTGTTAAATACATTACGCAAATAAAGAATTAAGAAAACGAATAAAAACATATCCAGTTCAGATAACATTCTGTTAGGCGACTGTCAGATCCCCCCAGACAGAGTGCAATGGACCTTGAAACTATTTGACTAATTGTGTTATAAATGAAGTCCGCAGGTTCCAAGAAACACCCACACAAACCTCTCATACCTCTTATATCCAATGTGTTGGTGGCTACTCATATGTTAACAAACCATAAATCACACCTACCTGTCATCATGTGGTTGTTTGCAAATACACCAGAGTCTTTCCGGGTCATCCTCACTGCACCAGTCGCTGTCATTCTCGTCGTCAGAGTATGTCAGGGATATTTCACTCTCTACATCCTCATCATCATGCGACTCTACAAAAAGGAAATCCAAAATAAATACGTTTCTAAACATACAGCACAATCATACATGGCCATGTTACAATTCAACACCGTCTTAAGGAGTACATTTTATCTAGATTACCAAAGGCACCCCCAGACAAGTAGGTCTGGTACTGTTCGCATTCAGGTGTTTCTTTGCAGAAACAGAACAGTGAATAAGGTCAAGGGGTCTTTTTGAAACGTCACCTAGATCATATCATCTTTAATACTATAAAATTACATACAGCGAATAATTTCAACTCAACATGTCATTTATTACTCAATGCTAAAAATGTTTGAAATCATGATCTTGCTCAATAGTCAAAACGGCCAATTTTTTTAAGATTCACTGCGAGAAACATCACCTGGAAATGTTTTGGAGCAATGGCTTTAACAACAAACCAAAATATTCTGGTTGTACTACTGATCTTGAGCGTAAAACTACACAGTTTACTTTTATAGACACTATAAACAGCTCTTATCTAGTAACTACAGCATACGTCCTATTTACAAATACCTTAACTTCCATGAAACGGGCCTACAATATCAGCATGATTAGCTGGTAAAATGGCTTCTTTGATCTACCTCAAATGATTAACAACTTACAACTCACGAACAAAATCACACTTTCTGTTGCAATGATTCAAGCTTCGGTAGGCCTACATTTCATTTCTTACAGAAATTTCCAGGGATAATCAAGTGTGCTAACACACCCACCCTAGCTTTAGCCTCTTTCATGCCAAATACCCTCTGCCCCTAAATGAGTCAATCTGACCTTTGCTTCTGGGTTTCACCAGAATTACGGTAGAGCTTTATGTAGTATTCAAGCATTGTAGCATGGTGTACCTGTGGCAGTGCTACCAAGCCTAATACATGTAGCTGTTTTTATGTTGGGCAAATAATGTTCAAGAGGTCCTCACTGAAATTTCTTGAAATTTCATGGAATATTAAACCATGACAGTCATGCTACTCATAGCTGTTGGCTTCACAAATTCGATTTTAAAGCAAAAATTTTAATGAATTAGTAAACATTAAGAAACACAGCTGTGTTTTCCCAACTGCTGTAATTTCCAAACATGGGACAGTCTGCAACGAACGTGAGCTGGGCAGATTATGTTTGTACATGCACATACTGGGCTTATGCAGTACTGAGCCATGTCCATGGCGAGCAGTGCGTACCTACAAATACACACTCTCACTGTAAAAGACTACCACACAAAAAACAAACAACATCAATTGGAAACGGCACACTCCACTTCCCCAGAATAAATATCAGAGTTCAGATAGTGAAGCATATCTCACGGGCAGTATTTTGCTTCTAGAAAACTCTGGCAAAATACAGGGCAATGTTTTGACGTATTCTGGCACTAAATACAACATAAATATGCACAGTTTGGCACAAAGAAGACACTTTGCACTTTCCTTGACCTACCTAAGACGGCCACTGGAAGAAAAGATTGATTGACAGGTCACAGAACCTCTTTTAACATTCACCCAGACATACACTCCACAGAAGGTAACAGTGGCTTCCCAATTATGCATGCATCCCATAATATGCCCCAGCTGGGATACTTTGACCTTCAAATTTGCATAATATATGCATAATACACAACAGCATCGAGCACCTGTTGCACTCTACTCATGGTTCAGCAATTAAAACACTTCAAACTGTAAAAGTATTGAGATTTTTTCACACATTTTTTCTTGATTAATTCTGGTACACATAACAAATGTTTTACTACAAGAAAGGTTCAGTTGTTTATCATAATGTAAAACAAAAACATGTAACGTTCGCAAATGTCCTGTGCTTAACCCTTTGAGCGCTGTAATTTTTCCCCACCAAAATTTTAGTGCAACATTTAACTAATTTTCATGAATTTTTCTGTAATTTTTTTGATAATTTTTGACCAAATGGATATCACATTTCATTGGCTATACTTTTTAATCAAAATTTAGGCAAAAATTTGAAAAATTGACTGGGATATATTTTATAAACGCGACTAAAATTGACTTATGCGCTCAAAGGGTTAATTAGCAATTATCAGGCATTAATTGAATGGTCATAACAACAGAAATATGGAATTTAGCATACAGATATATGAGAGTAACTATAAATTGCAAAACAAACGAACTATTCGTTGAAAAATTCAACTACAACCCTGAATATCCTCAGATCTTTACAAATCATGAGTTATTATGCACGCATAGCAAAAGAGTTGAAACAGTTGGTATCTCATGTTTGTACAAGAAATGCATTGTGACATATGTTTTGCCACAACAATTCTGGACGTAAAATTAGTTCTATTCTAGGAACGCTGCAAGCACCGATCTGTAATTATAAACCATTCAATAATAACTTAGGGTGAAGGAAGCAATACAACATTCGATACAGTTGATGTCTGACTTGAAATTAGACTGCAGTTAGCAGAATCTTTTTGAATTTTTCCTTTATACCAAAGAATACCATCCAATCTTGAGAAAGATGTTTTCTATTCCGGTTATCACACCATATCGTCTTTGAATTTGTCACCATTCCAATCCTTGGTGATGTATTCACAGTTGAATGTTCAGTTTTGTTACTCGCTTACGGCAGCCATATATGACTTGCATAGTGAAAAATTATTCAGTTGTTAAAGGTATACAGTCACCTGTAATCTAAATATGCCCACAGATGGTCAAAGGGGCGTTCCTTGGTATTCAAAATGCCCATGTGAGGGCGCTGTTTTAAAAAGTGGCCACCTGCTTAAAATCTGTGATTGGTTAGATTTTTTCAATTTCCATGGTAACTGTGGCAAAATTGGAACAGGTGACAGTGTACCTTTAAAGTCTAAGTTGTATGTCTGTTGCAAATATTTGAAAAATGTTCTGTGGCCACACTTTGATAGCATTTTTTTTTATGGAAGTTGCTTTTGATTTCAAACCCTTTCATTTGGAAAAAAAAATGCAAAAAGATAAAGATAAATGGGAATACAATTGGACAGGGTGAGAAATTTTATTTTTGCTCAACAGATGAGCTGTCATTCCAACACAATGTCACAATCAATTCTTTAATATATCAATGATATAATTCCATTGCTGCGTTTCCATCAGAAGATGGCAGCCATTGAAATTGGACAGCTGTGGCAGCATTCTTGCCAGCTCAATATTATTGAAAAGCATTGAAACTGATAATGACTATAGAAATTATCACAAGATATCAGGTAATTAATAATGTAAATAAGCTGTGACTATAAAGGTAAGTTTTTATTATGTTGACGACAATGTCACTCCATGTGAGTTCAGCGTAGTGCTCTAGTTGTATGCATAAAATCTGATATCAATGGGTGAAAGTAAGCTTTTCTTTTGTGAGCGACAATACCATTGGGTATAGTAAGTATCGCCAGACCCATGTAGTTTCAGTTCGTCACAATAGCTGGACACCAAAAGATAGCAAGAGATCAGCAGTCATGTTTTGATGTCGGCATACACCAACTACAGTCCTCCTTGATAAAGTGAAAGAGATGCTTTTCCAGTTTTAAGTAACCACGCACTGTAGAATATTGGAGGATTCATTTACTGCTATGCATCGAAACAGGATAGAGCAATGGGGTTAGTTTACAAGCTTTCAGCCTAAGCCCTTAGGTTATCAATAGTCTCTTGAATGTAAATTCAACACTGTAGTTGGCACTGAAGGAAACACAGCACACTTTCCTCAAAATTATTTTTTTGCAAATATTCATTCAATTTTAAGTAATTTGTTGACCCAAGATTAAAATATTGGTTGTGTTTACCTTTTAGCTTGCCAAGCAGTTGTAAGTTGGGTGAGAAAGAAGTGCAAATACTGAACAGACATCAAATCAGGTCCAAATTTATGCAAATCCCCCGACTTCCTGGCTTTTCTCCCAATTTCAAGATTTCCAAAGAATTTAATTCCACTCTGGTTGGGTCAAATTATCTGAAATTTTCACATTGTGTTCTTTGAATACAATTTCACAAAACGGCCATGTTGCTTGGCAATAAAGTTCTTACGTTTGAATAAGAGGCATTTTAATTTTGCTCAACATGATTTTAAGTGTCAATCATTCAACACATGCCATTTTAGAATAAGGATAGATAATGCAAAATGAAAGTCATTGTTTTCTACATACACTTGTTTCAAGTGAAATTTCAATTTCAGAAAAGAGTATTCAGTTTTTGGCTTAATGTTCATCATTAATACAAAAATTGAGTTTTTCTCCCCATTCATCCTTCAAGTAACCATTGTTACCACACTAGACAGATTCTTGCTCTTTTAAAAACATGAGGGGATTTCCTTGTCATCTTCGATGAGAAATTCCTCCAAAAAAACTGTGTTGGTTACATGCAGCACCACCTTAACAGTACTTTACTACTTTTGTAAGGTTTAATTACAATAATCACCAAAAACATACAATCAACTGCTGTTTTTTCTGCTTTGTGATGTTCACAAAAAACTTTATTCAAACTACTGGATGCAAAGTTGTTTCTGGTTCCAAATTGACCAATCAAATCAAATCAGTTTATTTGAACACATCAGTCTCAACACTATGGTTAATGGAGACAACCAATGTTACAGGGAAAATAACGGTTTGGTTGGAAAATCTGTCGTGAGTACTGATTTTTGCTATATTTGATTGTCTTTCTCAGATTGCACCTGAAGACATCAAAATTGATTCAATATAAGAGGGGGATAACCCCTCTTGTACTCTCCCCCCCCCCAGAAAGCACTCATGTTTTTTATTCTGAAAACATATCATATTAAATCAATCCTCTTTCTACAATTTTTCAAAATTGCCGGGGGGACACCTCCTCCTACTTCCCCCCCCCCCCCCCCTACATTCCCCCAGTTAGTACTCTTCTTTTAGCCTTGGTCTTTGAAAAAAACATTTTTTCAGCAACTGTCAGTCTTTGTCAGATTGCACACCTGTTAAGGACATATAACTGGTTAATATGTTTTCAAAATTATCATACAACACAGTGAGCACTCATTTCTTGTATGCTCCACGCTGAGCCTTGGCCCTTCACTGTTCTCCACCAGAAAAATAGTATACCTTTAAAATCTAAGTTGTATGTCTGTTGCAAATATTTGAAAAATGTTCTGTGGTCACACTTTGATAGCATTTTTTTACGAAAGTTGCTTTTGATTTCAAACCTTTTTATTGAAAAAAAAATGCAAAAATTAAAGATAAATGGGAATACAATTGGACAGGGTGAGAAATTTTATTTTTGTTCAACAGATGAGCTGTCATTCAAACACAATGTTACAATCAGTTCTTTAATATGGCAATGATATAATTCCATTGCTGTGTTTCCATCAGAAGATGGCAGCAAGTGAAATCGGACAGCTGTGGCAGCATTCTTGCCCGCTCAATATTATTGAAAAGCATTGAAACTGATGACTATAGAAATTATCACAAGATATCAGGTAATTAATAATGTAAATAAGCTGGGACTATAAAGGTAAGTTTTTATTATGTTGACGACAATGTCACTCCATGTGAGTTCAGCGTAGTGCTCTAGTTGTATGCATAAAATCTGATATCAATGGGTGAAAGTAAGCTTTTCTTTTGTGAGCGACAATACCATTGGGTATAGTAAGTATCGCCAGACCCATGTAGTTTCAGTTCGTCACAATAGCTGGACACCAAAAGATAGCAAGAGATCAGCAGTCATGTTTTGATGTCGGCATACACCAACTACAGTCCTCCTTGATAAAGTGAAAGAGATGCTTTTCCAGTTTTAAGTAACCACGCACTGTAGAATATTGGAGGATTCATTTACTGCTATGCATCGAAACAGGATAGAGCAATGGGGTTAGTTTACAAGCTTTCAGCCTTAGATGATCAATAGTCTCTTGAATGTAAATTCAACACTGTAGTTGGCACTGAAGGAAACACAGCACACTTTCCTCAAAATTATTTTTTTGCAAATATTCATTCAATTTTAAGTAATTTGTTGACCCAAGATTAAAATATTGGTTGAGTTTACCTTTTAGCTTGCCAAGCAGTTGTAAGTTGGGTGAGAAAGAAGTGCAAATACTGAACAGACATCAAATCAGGTCCAAATTTATGCAAATCCCCCGACTTCCTGGCTTTTCTCCCAATTTCAAGATTTCCAAAGAATTTAATTCCACTCTGGTTGGGTCAAATTATCTGAAATTTTCACATTGTGTTCTTTGAATACAATTTTTACAAAACGGCCATTTTGCTTGGCAATAAAGTTCTTACATTTTGAATAGGAGGCCTTTTAATTTTGCTCATCATGATTTTAAGTGTCAATCGTTCAACCCATGCCATTTTAGAATGAGGATAGATAATGCAAAATGAAAGTCATTATTTTCTACATATGCTCGTTTCAAGTGAAATGTTAAATTTCAGAAAACAGTATCAAGTTTTTGACTTAATTTTCATCATTAATACAAAAACTGGGTTTTTCTACCCAAAATATATACCCCTTCATCCTTCGAGTAACCATTGCTACCATACTACACAGATTCTCTGCTTTTTGAAAAACATGAGGGGGTTTCCTTGTCATCTTCAATGAGAAATATTCCTTTCAAAAAACTGTGTTGGTTAAGTGCAGCACCCCCTTAACAGTGCTTGACAACTTTTGTAAGGTTTAATTACAGTAATCAAAACAAATTGTGGTTTGAAAAAACTACAATCAGGACTGCTGTTTTTTCTGCTTTTTGTGATGTTTACCAAAACCTTTATTCAAACAACTGGATGCAAAGTTGTTTTCTGGTTCCAAATTGACCAATCAAATCAGATCAGTTTATTTGAACACATCAGTCTCAACACTATGGTTAATGGAGACAACCAATGTAATAGGGAAAATAACGGTTTGGTTGGAAAATCTGTCCTGAGTACTGATTTTTGCTATATTTGATTGTCTTTCTCAGATTGCACCTGAAGACATCAAAATTGATTCAATATAAGAGGGGGATAACCCCTCTTGTACTCTCCCCCAGAAAGTACTCGTGTTTTTGATTTTGAAAACAGATCATGTTAAAGCAATCCTCTTTCTACAATTTTTCAAAATTGCCGGGGGGATACCTCCTCCTACTCCCCCCCCCCCCTACATGTCCCCAGTTAGTACTCTTCTTTTAGCCTTGGTCTTTGAAAATAAACATTTTTTCAGCAACTGTCTCTGTCAGATTGCACACCTGTTAAGGACATATAATTGGTTAATATGTTTTCAAAATTATTATACAACACAGTGAGCACTCATTTCTTGTATGCTCCCTGCTGAGCCTTGGGCCTTCACTGTTCTCCACCTGAAAAACAGTTTACTCAAAACCCTACATTGCAATATTTGCAACTTTCAAAATTTCACTCAATCTTGTGAAATTTACTCACAACTGAAAATTTGTCCCTTTACGATACAAATAATAATCTGCTTCCAACATGCAAATAATATCAACAAACGAAACACCTGAATTTCATTGATAAATCAAAGTTAAGTGAAGTTCAAGCTTTGATAACACATTCTGACACCTCTTCTTGAATTTTTTTCAGTTTGTGTACGATCCTTATTGTAAAGTATTTTAAGAAGTTGCCATGACAACCTACCTTTAGTCTTTTTGTCTTTCTCCTCATCAACTTCTTTCTTGACTGAGTTTCCTTCAGAAAGTCTTTGTTTTTCATCCTTTTGGTTGGAACTGTGTTTCAACTCCCCTGATTTTCTCCTTTCAGTTGCAGTTTTATCCACCTCGTGTTTTTGGTCTTTGTCGTCCGTTTGGGGATCTTTAACTGATTTCATGACCACGTCAGGTGTGAATAAAACTGGTTCATCTGATACCGATGACAATCTCCGTCTTTCGTGCTTGCTATGTTCATCATGGTCTTTTTGTTTATGTGAATCGTGTCTAGTATGTTCCTTGTGTTTGACATGAGCGCCGTGAGTTTCATGTTCCTTGTGTCTGACATGAGAGCTGTGAGTGTCATGTTCCTTTACATGATGACCTGGTTTATTTCCCTGGCTCAGTTGTCTTTCAAGCCTATGTTTTTCACCTTCACTGTGTCTCCTCTGCCTCGGAGACGACTTGAGTTCATGTTTGATTTGCTTCTCACTAGTGCTGTTACTTCTCCTTGCTTTGTGATGGCTTTCTTGTTCTTTATGTTTGCTTCGTTCCCTGTCAGCTTTGCTGACTTTCTGAACGTCTTCATCATCACACCCCTTCCTTGGCTTCTGCTTTCGGAGTTCTTCTTGAACTGTTTTCAAAGGCTTCCCCTCCGTTTCCTCATCTGAATTCTCTTTGACAGTTGTCTTGGCAACTCTATCTTCCGTTTTCCCCCTGGGGCTGCTCCTCAACGTCCTTCTTGTCTCGGTATCACTACCTATTGGGTTTCCCTTCTCTCCCCGGCCAGCTCTCCTTAAAGGTTGGACACCTCGGGTGTTTGGTGACCTGCCCGGTGATTTGGCAGTTTGTATTGTAGTGGCATCTTTTTTATTCCGACCACTACTTCGGAGTTCTCGCTTGCCGATTTCAGATTCAGCCTCCACTGGTCTCGTATTCCGTCTCTGGTTCGTACTCCGAGTGGCTGCTCGGGTACTGCTCCTGACGCTTCGCCCGGCGTCAACTTTCTCGTCCATTTCATCGCCATAATTAACATAATTATGATCCTTCATCACATTGTCCAGACTCCCCTCTTGTAAAAGGCTGCCAGTGTCATCCACAAATGGATTATTTGCACTCAGACCACTAGAGCCATCGAACACGCTCGGCACCAGAGGAAGATCACCCCCCAACAAAAACTCACTGGAAGTGTCATGAAGCGGACCCCCACTGAGCATAGGATTATCATCCGTCAGCATGTTTTTGATCGGATCACTGTTATCAAAGTGTTTGGAATGGTCCGAGTTCAGAACCTCGATTTCTTTAAGCGGGTCATCTGCCAAGAAAGTCTCTGTGGATATGTCAAGGTACGGGTGACTATCCTTTGTCTGTTGGCAAGATCACAACATGCAAAAGTATTAATTCATGCTTCACGGAGGAATTACTATCATTCAGTAAATTCTAGATCAGATTCAAACTCAAATCCTATGGTACCACTTCAGCTAGTAAGGGCAATAGCAAACAGAACCACTCAGCCAAACATAGGGTGTCAGATATTTTTGGATTTGTGAACATGACAGGAGAACTAATTCATCTAGTACTACAACGATGCTGGGGATGGAGGGTGGTGCCACTGCAATAGCAGGGGTATGATACATGTGTGTATTGTGATTTGACTCCCCTTTTTCACATCACACAGACTTGTATTTTGACCATTTCTTGAGTTTTACAAGGTGTTACTTTTATTGAACATTTTAAAATTGCTGTTGTCATTTTCACTCTTTCTTTTTTATTTGGTGTAAAGCACATTGAGATATTTAATTATGTAATGTGCTATAGGAAATAAAGATTATGATTATTATGATTTTGCAAACTTCTCACTGTGGGAATGTTGATAAAATGCAGATTTTTGACTCTACTTTTGCCTTCAGCATGGTTTTGATCCATCATTTTGAAGGAAATGTTAGAGTTTTGACAGCAGTCCTTAGGCCAAATGCTGACTTTTTCATCCCAAATTTCATAGTTTGTGGTTTGTAGTTCAAACTATCCAAGGTTCAACTGCATCTAATCATTAGGTACCCTACAATGGCTGCACGTTTCTCCTGAAAATGGGCTGAAGAACTGGGAAGATATTCCATATTTTAACCTTTTAATCTTGCAAAGTTCATATGCACCATCAGGTCAAGTTGGTTGTTAGTAGTGAAGGACATGTCCCGTATGGTACACTTAACCCTTTGAGTGCTGTAATTTTTTCCGATTACCAATTTTTATGAATTTTTCTGCATTTTGTTGATAATTTTGGACCAAATGGATATCACATTACATTGGCTACAGTTCTCTATCAAAATTTTGGCAAAAATCTGAAAAAAATACTTTATGAAGGTGACAAAAATTGACTTTGTGCTCAAAGGGCTAATTTAACAAAAAACTTGAGGCCTCTGAAAACATTGAAACTGTAAACATATTTATACAGATTAAAGCTGTGATAACAGAGCAGAAAAATAGGGTGAAAATACTTCTGGTTTAGTCTCAATACCGATGTTTACTGACTTGGTAGATGGGGAAGGAACAGGGATAATGAAACTGTATATGGTGGTATACATTTTACACATCATTGGCACAATACTGGAAAAGCGCATATCAATTTAATTTGATTGCAGTGTTACACTTCACATACAATATGAATAATTGATATATCCCGCATATCAAAGCCAAATATTATTGAAAATTTGCCTAGACTATAAAGGGAATATGGTAAGACAGTTTGAACAACAGTCCATTCCATAAATAGACTGTAGTGTATTTTATATAAAATATGGGTGCATACTAGCTTATTACAAATGATATGTGTATGTGGCATTGCACATACCGGTAACACTGCATATTTTGTTCAAAAACACTTTTTTACAAAGATTCATACAATTTTCACTAATTTGTGAACCCAAGATTAGAATTTTGATTGGGTTCACCTTTTAGTATGACAGGCAGTTGGACTTTGAGTGAGAAGGACATGTAAATTTATGCACATTTATGCAAATCACCCAATTTCCATGTTTTTTTCCCTCCCATTTTCAACATTTCAAAAATTGAGTACATCATAACAGTATATTGTAATTCTGGCATGAAGTGTTGGAAAAGGAATTGTTCTCCAGCTGACCACTCACTAGTGCTCCAACCATGCTATATCATGAATTCACCATGGTTATTCTCACGTAAGTTGACCAATCAGATTGCTGCATTTGTGCCATCAATATACTGGTATGATATCTTTCTGACATACGTAATAAACCAAAAATATAACACAGACCTAGGTTAGTAACCTGGTAATTGAAAAGTAGTCTAACATTTTCAGATTAATAAAAACTATTCAAAAAGAAACTTTCCCTAAGCAGAGAATCTATCGAATCAATATTGTTCATACTTTTAAAGTTAATTCGTCAATGCCTCAAATGTTAGACTTATTAAATCATCGTTACCCATGCTGTTATGTTTAATTTCTGACTGTGACTTTCATGAGATGATGCTATAGTTGTCACAGTTTTGAATCTTCACATTGTACTGGACCATGAAAGCTCGCTTCTACCTCTATATTTTGACATGTACCAATAAATTTTCTTTATAGTTTACTGTTTCAGATGAAAAAGGATTCAGATGAAATTTGTTTGTTTTCATTGATTTTCACTTTTGTTGTTTGATAACCTTGGTTTTACTAATACTTCAATGTTTGGAAATAAAATGTCATTCACTGTAAAGTCAGCGTTGGAGAGCATTGTCCACAGGTAAAATTTTATTCTCAATATTCCCTTCTACCATAAACGACCCCTCCGCTTCAACAAACCCTGATTATACTTTATACGACAATGTAATTGCTGTGGTTGTAACTCAGGTGATCCAATATTTCCGTGACCCAACGTTTATTTTATCATGGTAAAAATTTTACACCAAAGAACATTGTTCTTTCATCTGAAACATCACAGAGTTCTGAAATCACGTCCTGGTATAGCTACAACAGAGCGACACGCCTGCCTATAATGCTCTTTCTTTGGTCACATGTGTTTTATGTAACGGAATCATTATTTATGACCCTCCTGAGGATACAAAATAACTCAGTGCCAAGAATGCGGCTATTCAGTTTCCAGACTTTTCTGCAGCTACTTTGGCTTCAGGAATGTCTTGACCTCTTGACCCTAAATATTGCAACAGGGGAAACACTATATGCAAATGATGCTGGATATCCTCCCACTGGGAAGTTTTGATTTAATGATTTCTTGAGGGTATTTTGATGAACCATATTTGTTGTTTGGATTCAATTTGAAGGTAAATAAGTAAACTGTTGTTGGGATTCAAATTCACAACGTATGGCACCCAGTCACGTAGCAAAGACATCACAAAACCTCTCATGGTTCAATAACCGAGCTAAGTTGTTGCAATTTTTCTGACTGCGACCCTTCTACACGTTGTAGAGTTCATGAAGCACCCACACATACACTCACAATCGTGCATCACTCACAAACTTTATCAAAGCAATGAATACATCACTATTACATCTAATTATTTTTGTGTAGAAACGGCTTAGTAATCATATTTGATTTTGAGTGGCTCGACGTAATCATTACCTCATCGAGAGTATCAGCAGCAGTAAGGTTCCAGGTTGGGATGTCAGAATCCACCCTTTGTACCACGACACTTGGTGATGAACTGATGATGCTATCAGAGAAACCGCTCACTCCACTGGTTGCTATGGAAACAGCATCACCATGGAAACCACCTGCATGTAGCCCGTCTGACATCTTCAGGAAGGCATACCTATTTGGATGGAATGAGAATACAATTTTGCAGAAATTCAACAAGTTTAACCATTTCAAACAGTCAGAAACCATGACAGTACTTTCCTTTCAAAAGGTATAAAATGAACCTTAGACCTTCGAATGCTGTAATTTTTCCCATAAAAATTCAAATGCAACATTTTGCCAATATTTGTGAACTTTTGTGAAATTTTTTTAAAAAATTTTGGACCAAATGAACATCACATTTCGTTGGCTACATTTTTTAATCAAAATTTTGGTAAAAACTCGAAACAATTTGGCTAGCGTGTATTTTATAAAGGTGACCAAAATTGACTTTGGTGCTCAGAAGGTAAACCATGTACTGTTCGTCAAAAGACACCTAGCTTTTCAGTTGATTTCCCTACAAAAAGGAAGGACTTTGAAATTGAAAACAATATAGCAATTTTCTCTTTCTCTGTAAAGAAGAATATCCTTGGGAATATCACAGCTCTCAAAAACTCCCCATCGTGAATACGGCACAGTTGGTTTGGATGCAGACAATTCAATGTTTGCCATCCAGTTTCCATGAAGGTAATGGTTTAATCTAGTCTGAAATGTCACTAACAGAGCAAATGTTTGCCGCGCTAAATTTCCATCATCTGTGAATTTTTATAGGTGACTTAATTTTTGCAGTAAGTTTTCAAAATGTTATGATATTGTCTTTTGAACTCTTCACACTACTATTAAGACCTCTTGACTATGTTATGTAACAGTGACAACAGGGCCTGAAAAATTTAATTTTTATCCACTTGTCCCCGGACAAGTAGCCTCTATTTTTCTACTTGTCCGTAGCAGAAACTCACTTGCCCTGAAAATTTTCAAAAAAAAGATTTCTGCTCTTACCCAGATTGTGGGACCTCGAATGGTTTGTGACAAATTGGTGGTATCTACAGTTTATAATTGTAAAAAAGTACATTACTGTAATGAAAATTATTTAATATGCTTTCGTCGTTTATGGGAATTCTTTCCATTTACCGCATTAAGATGTGTTTAACAGAAATAAATAAGGCTTACTAGTAAGATGTTTCATCACACTTATGACTACAAAATTACAAGTGATTGAAGACAATAGTCTAATAATGCAGACATTTAACATGGTTTTTTCACTAGTGCTGTAAAGTTCACTTCTTTTTTATAATTGCCCAATTGATTGATACTTTTTCATTGAAATTGCAAAAAGAAAATAGGTTGAAAACGCTAAATATCTGAGAGGAACTCCTTTCTCTTCATAATAGCAATAGCAACTTGCCATACCACGGCTTTGACAAGCTAGGTGGCTTTTGTTAAGGTCCGCTACAATCAAGATAGGGGGTCTTGACCATATAAGGAATTCAGCATGGTGACCTACACAAGCTTGCTGCGTACGATCGAAGAGTGGCATGAGACTCCTTCTGGAGAAATTTCTGACTGCAAAATACTACTTTGAAAGACAGGGATATAGTGCTTCATCAAAATTTTGGAGTTACTGATATTTTTAGGTAAAGTTGTGAGTTTCCATCACACCACATAGTGCCGTTTGATGTCCCGTGCAGTGTGGCTAGAAATTTCATTCTCCGTACACACTGTGAACTATAATATAGCAAGCAGGTTAGTTGGGTAGAGTAACCGTGGTTGTCAATAAAGTTTGCTTCAGTGTTTCACTGTCCAAATTGTTTGGTGAAAAGTTAGTTGTTCTATTTAAAATGATTTAGGCTTCCGCTTCTAACATCATTGTCTGGTTATATCTCGTTACATTTTACATGTAAAATGAGTGGAGAAGTACGTGGCCCTGCATTTGCCAAGGGTCCAGTGACTAGTGGACGCACATCGACTTGCTTACCATAAATCGCAAACTGTAACAGAGTAACTGATTTTTCTTTAGTTTTTCGGTTGAGACGAAAAAAATAAGCCCCGATTTGAGTGCGTCCGAGTGACCCATGTCTGGTACTTTTGGGGGACATTGTTTCTAATTTGCGTCAAAAGACGAAAGAACGCACTCTTGGCAAAACAACTGAGTTGACTCTGAACTTTCTGCCCGCGGGCAAGTAGGGCTAGTTTTGCGCTAGTCCGTATAAGAAATCAGTCTGTCCCGGGCATCGGGCAAGCGTAATTTTCAGGCCCTGCAGTGTTGAGAACGTAATGACCTTTGACATTGCCATTCTATTACATCATAGTCTTGATCTCTTCAATAGATATTCAAGACAGCTATTTGGTCAGGTTATAGATATGATAAATTTAATCAAACAATTTTAAAATTAATCAGTTACCAAGTATTTAGCTCTGGTACTAATTTTTAAAGTAAAGATGAAAATGAAGGTGCTCCGTAGTTTACAGCCTACAAAATGTGACGACAAAAAAACTGAAATACTAAATGACACACCAAACATAATATTATGCAAAACACAATATATTGTGCAACATAAAAAGATTTACTAATTTTTAAAGTTAAAATGAAAATGAAGGTATTCCTTAGTTTACAGCTTACAAAATAATGTGACAATAACAAAAAAAAAAGAAATACTAAATGACACATCAAGTGTAATATTATGCAAAACATAATATATTGTGCAACATAAAGGAATTTTACTCTTTTTCAGAAAAATTCATGCACAATAGTAAAATGATGTATCACAGCGAATATGTAAATTGTGTATGCATAAAAAATTTAAAAGTAGGTTTGCACTCCATGCATATGATTATGAGAGGAGCAACGCAGAAAAAACAGTGAAAATAAGTGCTACCAAAATTCTACAATACTAACACAGGTATATTTGACATTTTGGTTAATTATACTATTTTGGAAGAAATACATTTTGAACACAGGATCTCAGAATTCAATTGATTAAGGGGACCATTTTACTTACTTCTCCTAATTCATTTAATTGTGTTGGGAAATGGCAGGAAAAATCTAAATTCACATTGTGGCCACTTTACATATGGATGAGGACAAGGCCCAGATGATATACAGTACACACACTTAGGAATTACTTCCTCTTTTCAAAGACAAACAATAATTCCTAAAAAAATGCTTTGAGTGCATGACTTCTAAATGTTTATACCTACTTTGTCACCCAATTCTTATTTCACTTTTGGTGAAAAATTAGGAATACATACTTGAAATTATGGAAAACGCCGAGCTGGAATTCAAGAATTTTAAGGATTTTTTTGTAAAAAGGGTAGGTGGAAAACATTTTTAAAACTAATCTACATTATCGCAAACTGTATTTTTAGAGAATAAAATAAAGAACACAAAATATTAAACGACATTTTCAAACTAATCTACATTATCGCACACTGTATTTTCAGTACAGAAAACAAAGAACACAAAATATTATTTAAATGAAATAACCTGAACTCATCATCTATTCCTTCACCAGTCATATTAGATGCTAGGGTTGTGTTTCGCTTATAGACTGTTTTCCATTCTTCTGGTAGCCTGTGCCTAAATGTTCACCTTTCTCTCTTTCTCTTTCTTTTTTCACCTCACCTACAATGGGCACCCTTTCCTGGACGATCAGTGAAAGAAGCCAAGGGATGGAAAAGAAACACAGAAACAAAAAAAAAGACAATCATGTTGTTATGGACTGTGTAGCAACATGCAGATGATTGACAGTTTACGTGCATGATGAAATATTATGGATGAGGAACAGAGATAGTTCTGTGATGAAATGACCCTGCCTGTAGGTTGATAATTATAATTCCAGTATGTAGCAAGGAAACCAGTTTCATTATCGAATACGTGTAACACATGTAACAATCTCACTACGAATGCCAGCACCGAGTTGTTTTGTCTCGATATTGTTATCAAAGTTGTAACAGTGTTATGACAGCCATCATAACCTTCTTTCGTTCACCTCACTTGTATACCTTGTTTATGAAGTTTGACCTTTGACGTCTTGCTGGCGGCAAGTTATAAGCGCCATCACATTCACATGTGGCATTGACATATATTGAACGATAAACAACATATAAGCTCCAAGTCTGCGAATTAACAGTGCTTGGCGATCGCTCCGTTACATTTTTTTCGGCCACAACTACGATTGCCACTGACAAATGAACTCCGTTCTTGGCATGTATACTAACACGTGTTGTGGCGAGACTTGAGAGTGGCATACAGAGAAGGCGGAGTTATCGAGCTCCAGAGAAGCCCTTTACGGGGCCAGGGATTCCTCACGGAAGTGTAGATCATGCAAACGTTAATAATCAATCATTGGAACGTGTTTCTCACTATGTCAGATATAGAGATATGGCCGATGAAGAAGGCTGATAAATTTGATCAGAGTTTAAATGTTTATTTTGGACGTGACACGATACACCAAGATGCACAAAATTTGTTTACAATGTGTATGCATCGTGCAACGTTGTCCGCGTGCACTTGGCTTCACAGGCAATCGAAAGAATAAACTGCACTAAAAAAGCAGATTGTGCAATACAAATACCTTAGCACTGGTCATTAATCCTTACAGGTTCAGTTGCAATAGTTCAAAACGATTTTGGATCGCCAACTACGACAAAACCACTCCACGATTGTTATGAAGGTTTTCTGGAAACGACGAGGTGTAACGCCATGATAAGTCACGTGACAATGTCAAATTCCCGCGATCCATTGCGTGTAGTTTTCGAGCAGGTAATATACCAAGTATTTTTAATTGCGCGGCATAAAATATTGTTATATTGTATGAGAAAAAGTCACAATAGCAATACTTTATAAGTATAGTTTGCAGATTATGTACACCAATTTTTAGAAAAATGATGACCCAGATAATTTACATATGCAAATTTCAGGTTTCCCGAAACGCTAAACATGGCTGGCCTTGAGCTGCTGTATGCGAGTGTTTCCAACCAAATTTCGAGTGGAAATGATTCCATCGTATGTTACTTGCATTGGTGCATGATACACAATGGATTCAGATGTATTGGTTCCGGAGAAGAAGTAAGTAAATGCCGACCATTCTCATACATGATCAACCAGACAGCTTACCAAAACAATGTTACTTCCGGGTGTAATCATAGCATGACTGCCGTTTCAGTTCGTACTGTTTAACAGCACGAACTGAAACGGCAGTCATGCTATGATTACACCCTGTAGTAATGAGTTTACATGTGTGACACAAATCGAATTAACATTTTCCTGCCACGTGGTTTTACATGGCTTCTGAGCCCAGGACGAGTTCCGTCTGGAGAGTGATCATGGACTTTGCAATTCAAATTCCCTTGCCCATGAGTTCTGTGATATTGCCATGTCGTGTCAAACCACAGGGGCACAAGGCATTATCAGCAATAGCAAGAGTGTAAAATACTAAATACATTTATGATTATGAATACTGTTTATAAAATTAAATATTTGTCATTATTGTATTGTTACAAAAGTGCCCTACAGCATTCAAATCCTGAATAATGATCAGTTTCCATGCCAAATTTGCGCAGTTGTACTACAGACCCTGTTATTAATAAATTTACGAGTATGAATATTCTTGATGAAAAATTAATATTTCTGTCATTATCGAAACTTGTAAAAGTACCCTACAAAACTCGAATCCTAAATGATGAGAAGTATTTATGTCAAATTCACACAGTTGTAGCACAGGCCCTCAAATAATAGTTGCAGCAGCAGCATTGCACTGTAATTTGATAAAAGGTCGCAGTACTGCCTCGGAAGACTCTCTAAACAGTAAGTAATAACATTACATCAGCATTTATGCCAAATTCACATCATTGACAAAACAGCCTATAACCCCTGAATTGTGCAGGTTATAGGTCGTTTTGTCAATGATGACAGCATACTGTATAAATGCTGATGTTCAATCTACCCTCACAAACATTGTGAAAGTGAGACATGCCGTCGTGAAAGTGAGACGCAGCAATTTTGAATCTATTCAAATCAGATATGTTGCAGGCAGAGTGGGAATGCTTTGAAAATGGCCTGAACTCTCAATGATGCATCATTTCTCGATGGCCCAGGCTTTTACATGTCGTACGGCCAAGGGTCTAAAACCAGGCCAGTTGCCCAAGCAGAAATTTTGGAAATCAACAAGCAGCAAGGAAGAAATCATGAGTTATTTGCAGGCTTGTGCACTGCTTGGACGGTCAGAGTCGGCCCCCTTCTTATTATTTACTGTTCAGACAGTCTGCCGAGGCAGTACAGTGACCGCGCGCATCAAGTTACCGTGCAATGCAACTGCTGCTACTACATTGACCATATTTCTGAGGGTCTGTGCTACAACTGCGTGAGTTTGGCGTAAATACTGATCATCATTCAGGATTCGAGTGCTGTAGGGTACTTTTGTAACATGTAAATGACAGAACATTATTTTTTTATTAAGAATATTCGTAATCATAAATATATTATAACAGGGTCTGTAGTACAACTGCGTGAATTTTGCATGAAAACTAATTGTCATCCAGGATTCGAGTGCAGTAAGGTTCTTTTGAAAGTATACAATAATGACAGAATTATAATGTTTATGGACAGTATTCATAATGATTAATTTATTAATTTTTTTTACACTCTTGCTATGACTGATAATGCCTTATGAGACCCTATCTTCAAACTTTCAAAGTTGACAATAACAATATAGCCATGAAGGGAGAGCTGCCTTAACTAGCTAACCGTACCATCATTCAAGGCTATGCAGCTTAAAGCAAAGCTGCAAGCAAAAATGAGACGATAGACAAACTCTGCATTTCCAACC
The DNA here is from genome assembly GCF_041260155.1 of Ptychodera flava. Lineage (NCBI taxonomy): Eukaryota > Metazoa > Hemichordata > Enteropneusta > Ptychoderidae > Ptychodera > Ptychodera flava. The sequence goes on along the minus strand of NC_091944.1, from coordinate 12,794,339 downwards.
AAGGTAGTGATCTTGTCTAAGTTGCCTAGTGATTGCTTGGGTGCTTTTATCACAGGGAACTCTTAAAATACTCACCCTTTCTCAAGAACTTGAAGAAGGTTGAGTAATCAGAGAGAGTGGTGGACACACATGAGTGCTTACTCCTCATGGCAAAGGCAGCGCATGCCTTAATTCATATATGGGATTATATTAGGAACTTTTTGGAGTATCATTTATTGACTATAGTTGAAAGAAACAAACAAACAAAAATAAACATACTTACAAACACCGTTCTTTATTGACAAACATGAATACAAATACAACTCTTTATTTGTTCTTTATTGTATAGGAAATAATCATATGAAACAAATAAACAAACACACATAAACACACAAACACACAAGGAGCGTGAGTTCCCTGTGCTTTTATATACATGTATTGAAGTGCACAGCAGACAAATTACAGCAATATCTGTGATAGGTACATTCACTATGTACATATATACTACTTCGGACAGGCACTACCGTAGTTGATAGTGCTTCTAGTGTAGTAGAGAAAGCGCTATCAACTAATGTGCCGTGGATAATTAAAACATATGCAAGGTAAACAAGACTAAGTGCATTTGTCCTCAACCTCCCCCCTCCCCCTTCCTCTTAACGAAAGTTTGGAAGTGCAAAATCCAACCAAGTCTCATTCTGTATCTGCATCCAACAATCAGTGATTACGTCACTATGAATCACGCATATGCTACTGACTGCCCCCCCCACCCCAACATACCCCTTCCTCTCTGTTCAGCGCCAACTCAACAATGACGCAACCAATAGAATGTAATGAAACAGTGTATCCAAAATGATTGTTGTGTTATTTTACTCACGCACTAATTCACATGTATGTCAAATAGATGCTGGTGTAGTGCCGGCCACTGTACTGGCCTGGCACCCTGGCCTGGCACACACGATATTTTGCGATACAGAAAAACGTTTAATGAGATGTTGCGATAGGAAAACTTGTAGTGTGATTTTGCGCACGGTAATCGAAATACAGCCACCCCCCCACCCCCAAACACAGAAGTACCGTGAGCGTGTTTTAATTATCCGGGCCCTAAGGTGGTGCCTGTGGTACTTAGGTGGGGGGGGGGGGGGGGGGTTGGAAAATTTTGATACTGCAAAGGTTCTCAGTTAACTGGTTTGAAAAACGAAATTGTGTAAACTTCTCCAGGCATGCAAAATGCTGATCCCTATTATGACAAAATCTGTCATGAAATTGATCTTCAAACACGTGGCATCATGTAAAATGTTCTATTCTCTAGTCAACAAATAGCTAAAAAGTAATTAATAGTGAAAATATACTGTAGACAATTTATCCCAGGGAAAACCATGGAAGCAATTAAGCTCCTATTCTTAAAGTAATGCACGCCAGCCATTTCTTACTGTAAAGTGGGGTCTAGAACCCGACCAGACCATAGCTTTTCCTCAAGGAATGAAGACTATTTAAACAAAGAAAGCGCATTATACTGCAATGGCAGAAAAAATTTTGTAATTTCCAAATTATGTAACAGTTGTGTGTTCCCAGCCTTAGCAAAGCATTGAGGTATGAGATTCAACCATTACCTGTTACTGTAAGGATTGTCCGTGAATAGACACGCTATAAGAAGTGCTGATGTGCAGCGTCTGGGAAGCTGATATCTAATTGGGTGGCTGAATCTTACTGTTATAATTAAAATAGTACAAAAAAACTCCCTAAGTTGCTGTGAATAGTGACAATTGACCAATCAGATATAACCTGCCAAGCATGCTGCATGACAGCAGTAAAAGAATGAACTTCGGAGGTTTGTATTATCTAAGAATATTGCCAGTGACCAGACTCACCTGACAAAACCAGCTATTGCTCTTTTTGAAAGATGAAAGTGATGGCAACATACATTTTGAATATGTTTTATATATTTTCATTAATGAATAATGAAACCTGCTAAAATTCTGACATTTTCATATCAAAATATATCAACTGTCATTTACGAAAATTTCACCTATTGTCAAATTTGAAGGCACCAAAAGGTGAAACAAGACCAAAGAAGAGTGAATTGTTGCCATGTGGATGGAATTCATCTCAAGACTGCTACACTCTGAGATATCAACCAAATGATGGTGATGAGACATATCTATTCAAAGCCATACCTCTGGAGGAAACACTACTGGTCCACGTTATGGTTAGTCAACGCTTAGTTGCATAATGCCTCGGCTAAACATTTCATGTGACCATCAACCCTTTTCCTGCCAAGTCTATATTCCACCACCAGGTCAAGATGGTTAAAATTAATGAAACACAACGTATTCCATATGATGTATAAACATAATACTGAACATTTGAAGGCTGTTGAAAACATAATACTGTAAAGTTGATTTTTTGTGGACAAAAGATGCTATAACATACCAAGCCAAGTGGGTGAAAATGCGTCATTTTTTGGCTCAATCCGCTTTTTACTGACTTGGCTGATGGGGAAGTGATACAGTTATTACTGTCTGGCAGGAAAAGGGTTAAGGTTCAGCTCTGTAGTATTTACCAGGATAACCTCTTTATAATGTAGTGGTGAGGCAGGTCTTGAGCAAATTTTTTTGATGCCCTTTGCACTGTACATTATAAGATACTGCATCAACATGCGCCTTCCACCAGGTGAGTGCACATTGCATTGACTGGGTCATATGCATCAACATACACCAACCACCAGGTGTGTTCCCAGTGACTGGGTTATAGTGTATCAATAATAAATTTCAAGTCGACCTTCCCATCACTGAACATGAGCATTCTTAGACCGTATGGCCATGTTTGGTTGTGTTTCGTGTTGTACTATCCCTGTACCAAAGTTTATCGCAGTGCAACAGACAAAGCTTCATAGATATCCCATCTGCTATGTTTAGACCCATGGAGTTTTGAATTATGTCAGTAACTTTTGATATATTAATTTTCACAAAAATAGTTAAAATATCAACAACTTGCTGGTTAAAAGGACAAAAAACAGGATGATGCAGCATCTTTAGGTTATTTTCATTACGCACAGTATTCGCCTTGGTCTAGCAATCTACCTTCACCAATGTGACATGGACATGCACGATGTGGTTTTTTCCTAGGTATAATTATAGCCCTTTGAAGTCAGATTTTTAGTTTATTAATTCATTTATACGTATGTCCGTAGAATTAGATGTAAATCTAGTCAAATGTAAACTGGAATAATAGGACCCAAATTTATTGCCCCTAGAATGTAATAAACTGGAATAATAGGACCCAAATTTATTGTATATGGTCAGAGACGATATTGGTTAAATTTGTGAATAGAAATCTGTTGGCCTGGAGCACTTCACAGATAAAACAGCATGTATTATCAAATTGTACTTGAATCCAACAATGTACCATAAATGTGTGGTTTATCATGGTGGAGATAGGTAGAAACTTGCTGATGGTTTTTTTGAATAATATTTGAATGCAAATATGTCACTTTAATCCACAGAGGATGAGCGATGAAACAGTTGCCACACTGAATGTTGAAGTTGACAGGTATACCAATACACAACAGCTTGGAAATTTTGAAAGGTAGGGAAATACAAGCCAATGGTTCACAGTTTTTCATAAAGTCTTCCTGCCTCAGTCTTAAGGAGGGAAGTACACTGTATCCTGGGCACCTATTTGCAGAGTATTTTAACTCACAGTAGCCATGTCATCAGCTTGATGGTTAGTGTATGTCGATGACTTGTAAGTGTAGAGTGATTCTAACATTATAAAGACTTTCTTTTGACCATGCAATTAATCTCACATTACCGGTATTGCTCATTTCAGTCCATAGTGTACCCTCCAGAAATTAATGAATTCGTTTAAAACCATATACTAGTTCTGCAAATGCCATCACATTTTTAGAATGTTCCATGCAGTAATTTTGATCAAAAAATTTTCCCTTGTCATGGATACAGTAAAACACTGCTAAGTGACAGATACTCTTGCACTTGATTTACTCACACCAAGATTCATCTGCTCTTTAGTTAAATGTCCTTTAATTTTCAAGAGATAATAATGTGTGCTTACTGCATTGCTAGCATGAGTGCTGAAGATTTGTTAACGCAAACTCTGCTGGGATGCAAAGACAGAGGGTGGCCTAGGGGCCTCTAGCAATGTACTCTGTACGGAACCATAATGACTCCTTAGGTTACTCATTACTAATGTAAGTACTCCCAGTGCATGGCTACTTTTCTTTGCTCCTGCTGACCACCTTAACCTTTGCTACATAATAATTTTTTTTTATTCATCTTTAATTAAAAATATGTTGATGTAAATAACACTGCTCTTTCTTGTTATTCACAGTGCATACCAAAACTTAGAAGAACTACATGATAACTTTAAAAAAGAAATTATTGATGATCTCAAAAACGATGAAAAGAAGACGAAAGGAGAGGCATCATCCTTAAGAGATGAGAGGTTACCTAGCAACACTCAGCAAGAAAGAAGGTCAAGACGTGATGAAGATGATGATCCACTCAGGGTAGGCCCTCCAAGACGACCATATGCTTCAAGGCAACCTGAATGGTGAGTCTTCTTTTGAAACCTTTTGTAAATTTAAATTCTGTAAAATATCACCGGACTTTAACACTTCAAGAGTCACATCAGCTATTTCCTTTGTGTCAATAAAGGCACATGTCTTGAATTGTGTTGTCTATTCCTTGAAATCTTACAATCAGCCAAATCATGGATGTGTCATTTCTAATTGGTAAACTGATGTCACATGACTGATAAAACTGATAAGGATCTCCCAGGTTTCAAAAACAGGCAAGGAGAACATGCATGTCAAAGATGATGAAAAAGTGTGATTTGTTTGGTCACACTGTAAGATCAGTTACTTTATGCTAGTACAATGATTGAGAACTCCAGTGAATTGAGGTACAGGACCTCAAACTAATTTTCCGTAGATTTGTAAATCTGTCCTCTTGTCTAATGGATGTAGGATGTACACACAGTCATCAACAGCTTTGAGCAACTCAGTATTAACCCTGATACTTGTCCTTGAATCTTTCAATTTAGAGCATTGTTTCACTTTTGGGATAACTTCCCCAGATGGTTTCAAAGTAGCATAAGAACAACTCAATATTCAATTATCTTTTACACATTTGTATTACAGTCTTGAGGACCGCAGAAAAAAAAAGCAATATAAAAGCATAAAAGACCGACCTGCCGCTACATCGGATTTTAATCAGATTTTGGGGTGAACAGGCTAAACACAAATGATTCATGTCAATTTTGAAGGTTTTTTTTGCATTTCAAAAAACTTACCTACATAAGTACATCATCGAGTTTTCTTACAAGTTTCACTCGTTCAGAATTTCTTATATTTGCAGGGGTGAACCGAGTAATCCATTGGACATCGGAAGAGGTGATTTGGATCCTTTCCATGCGGGAGGAGGAATGCTGATGGATCCAATGAGGTCTGGCTTTCCAAGGGGTGGAATACCGGACCCTAGTGCAGGATTGCCTGGAAGATTGCCGAGGTAAGTCACATGTGATATGTACTTGTTGAAGAAAACAAGAATGGAGAGATCAGCCATTCATAACACGAACAAGATTAAGTCACTGTCTTTAAATCATTGTGACTTTATCTCATGTCAAAAGCTACGGACATCGTACTGCAAGCTGAAATATACAGAGTTGTCTCAACTGTATGTCTACTGAAGCAAGGCTGGCGGGCAATCCACTTCAAAAGCTGCAATTTTTGGTAGATTACAGAGATCATGTCACTGAGATATTTTACATACAGTATATAGTTAAGACTGTCGGACTTTATAACTGATGACCAAACAGTTATTTTAATGAATGAGTGATTTTTCAAAAATGAAAATTATCAAAATAATATGCAAAAATTATTATTTTGTGACCGTACAGTAGAAATTGTTATAACAAGCAACAAATTCATCAGTTTAGGTTAATTTCTACCAATATTAAGTTTCATGGTAATTTGATCAAACAATTACAAAGAGTCCAACAAACTCTCGATGGTACCTCAATATCTCTTCACAACAACCCAAGTTAGAAAATTAGTTTTTAGACTGTAGAGGGCGCTGCACCTATCAAAGACAAAACCCTTTACAAGTGAGATGTCATGTCAGACTGTCATTCAAATTAAGAAAACTAATAGAGCATAAAATGAAATACTGTTGTTTCAGAGACATTTCTTTCTGTGAAAAGTTTCTGCGTTATTTAATGCTAAGTGTTAGGAAGCATGTTTAATCATACCAAGGAACTCTCAAGTTGAGTACACATGTATGCCATTTATTGCAACAGTCTGCTCCAAGTAACTTGATATATTGCACATGCATTAATATTTGAAATCTTCAGTTGAGTGGTTTTCATAATAAGGTGGAACTATGTATAGTCTGCTTCACTTGTCATCTGACGTAGACAGGTGGTGTTGCGGCTGTTGCTGTGTGAAAGGCAAAAATGGCTGTGTAAGATAAAAACAAATGATCAAAAGGTCAATCGAAGTTTGATCAGAAAAATTCAGGACACATTTTATACAAAAATCGAGACTTTGGCTGTGTCATATTGTTAGTATCATATTTATGATCTGTTCAGGGGTTGTACCAAATTAAGACCATAATCACATAGATTCTAAAACAATAATCAGACTGAATTGTCCACCAGCAAAACACCTCTTAGGATACCGGTATGTCAAGCCTCTTTAAAGCTCCATAAGCTGTATCTTTTGGCTATTTTTTCAGAACTTTTGTTTTGTGGTTTCCCTGCACTTTATGCATTGAAACCCTAAGTATTTAGCATATCAACACAACCTATATGAGTATAATCTCCACTGTTATTGTTGAAAATTGTATTCAAGTCCGGAGTAGAATTCATTTGTAAACAATAACCAATGATCACTACACACATACAAGCTGTGTTGACAAAAAGAATACTCGAAATTTCAGCATGACAAACGAATTAGGGTCAGACTCAGTAGTTGATATACAGAAGCAGAATACTGAAAACTTGCCACAAGTTATGGCTTATGTCCCTTTAATTATTATCAGTTGTACTACATACTACAGTACGATACAGTCCTTTAAACAAACGTCATTTCCCCATCAAGCCACTGGTAACCAATAAGATGAAGATTTATTTTGTAAATTGCACTACAGTACATAACAACCAGTTATGTATATAAAGCCGAACACAAATTGATTTTTATTGAGTGTACAGTTTGTGTTGCACTTGGTATGTCAAGTATTTGAAGCAGCCGCACATCAATGTCAAGGGCATGCCACAATCAGCTGTTCAGAACAAGCATCATAAATACTGAGAATGATTATCCTATTGACCTTAGATGTCACCTGTGAGCAGGACCCGCATACTACTTGAAATGAAATTGAAAGAAGTAAAGATTCTGTGTTGATGAAGGCATCTATCTATGAAACCACTTCATTTTGAAGAGCATGTGACCAACAAAAAGCAGGCATGCGCTGGCACTCAATTGATCCATGCTTCTGTAAACATACACCCACTTGTGCAATTCCGTTTATCGACAGTGACAAGCTCTATCAATGTGAAAATAAAACCTGACCTACAACACTCACACAACCCTTGAAATGTCAACAAAAATCATATCGGGAACAAACCTTGACCCATTTCCTACATTTATGGTGGTTCGTGTTTTAATAACATGACATTGATGAATGGACTGATTCAGTTTTCTGACATTTTTGTAAATACATTACCAGAGTACAGCACTCAATAACGTCAGTAGGTTATTGAACTGACACAATTGATCAATATAAGATACAATGTTCCCATTTAACAGCATAGGAAAGTTCAATTTGTGGGAAAATGTTGCAGTTGTTTTGAAAGATTTTTGTTGAAATATTACCAAGTCCATTTACTTTTAAATGGCAAAGCATGGCATTAATCCCTGCTATTGAAGTTAGAGGTATGAATGAAGCATTTAGAAAAATCAAGATGAATGCCAACTCTCATACAAACATGCAGCAGCTGTTCTCATCAGAATTTGTCTTGTCTGCTCATCTTTACATTCTTTACACAGCTGATTGTCAACACAGTTACCGTTAGAACAGTCATCCAGTGCAGTTTGCAGATTGTAGCAGCTGATCGTCCATGTAGCCGACACGAACACGAAGTGTCTGTTACCGGCTACCGAAAACTATGAAAAATAGTAAAGAATGAGCTACAAAATCACTATCAGTTTTAAGTTGCAGGTAGAATAAGTCTGTGCCTTTGTAAAAAATACTATAAAATAGTAGAAAGTGAAGAACCAGCTGAAAGTTAGTTGAGGAGACCTTGACCGCATATCATTTGCATCTCATTGTCGGCTACATGGACTGTGTGCCATTGTAGCAGCCCTGATTTCACCTCTATTGAGCCAGAGAGTGACCTTTACTGTATACTTTTTGTAATAGCTCCAGGGACTGAACATTTTCAGATCCACTAGCCCTTGGTACTGATCGGCCCCTGTGAAGAAACATCCCTTCCCTTGCCCTCAGTTTCCTCTGACCCTCAGGCCAAGAAAACATTCCTTGTCCAGACCTCAGTTTTCACTGGCCATCAGGCCTTGTTCTTGCTTCAGTGTCCACTACCGGTAGCCCTCTGGACAATGAAACATTCCTTGCCCTGGCCTCAGTTTCCCTACCAGCCCAATCAAAATTTTTGTTTACCACCTTTAGTAATTCACTAGCCTTTTAGGCCGGTAGAAACAAAAATGAACCAGCCCTTGCAGTCATGAAAAAAACTGCCAACTCATGAGCCTCGGCCGCCATTTTCTTCACCCTTGATCTCCCAACTCTCAATGAGTCTGACATTACCAGTCTCCATCTCATTTAAACTTTAAAGATTAAAACTGTCACAGAAGATATGATTTATAAAGGGGAAACACTGAGTCTAGTTTTTGTATTTAGATGGCCTCCCTCCCATCAATAATATCAGTCCTGCATTTTTAAAGACAAGTTTCTTGTGAACATAAATTGATGCTGATTTTAAGGTTGGGTTGAACAGCAGTTTTCTTACAGATACCTGCAATTTCATCGTTCAGTCTTTTTCTCTTAAATGGGTATACTAAAATGATGGACAATATTATTGAGTCAATCAGAGATCAGAAAGGGAACAATGGCACCCAGAAGGACTCTTGGCCATATCTTTATGGTAGAAATCTGTGCTTAGCTGGGGTGCCTTTAATGCTGATTGAAGACACAGATACATACCCCCTAAGATAATGTTGAATATTCACAAACATACCCCCTAAGATAATGCTGAATAAACACAAACATACCCCCTAAGATAATGTTGGATAATCACAGACAAAGCCCGTAATTTCAGAAGTTATTATTTTGCTTAAGCAAAACCTGTGCCACAGGTAATTGGCTCTAATGTTGATTTTGAAGATATTGAAAGCTTTATCTTTCTTTCTTTTTGTGAAATATTAGGTCAATGACATCATGAGAAACGATTCAAAAAGTACTTTACCCCAAATCTGATGAAAAGGTAATTCCCCCGTGAAAACCGTTTGCTATAATAAGGTCAGCTCGTGTCTGGGGAAGTTTAATCGAAAGTTTCTTTCAAAATATTTGAAATAGGGAATTGCTACATGGTTTGCACAGCAATCAATCACAGTCTGTCAAGTCAACCCACACAGTCATTTTCCACACTGCGGTTTTCCTCATGGAAATTACAGTGTTACAATGACCCATTTCAAAACTTTTCTCATGAACAGAAAGATGTATGACAACTGTGAACAAACTATGGACTGACTTGTTGTGAACCCTATAAAAAGTCATTAGAATCTGTTTTGATAATTTTCTGAATGTATATTTTAATCAGACTTTGCAGATGATAGTAATTTTAAACCACGAACCAACACTGATCTGTTTGCTTCTGATATCCCAAAGTATTATGATACATCAATGATGAAATTATTGGCATTTGACTCAAATTTCAGTTTCTGAAATTAAAAGGGCACGTGTTCAACGCAGGCCTGGTTTCATTGTGGCTATTGCACCTGCATTACATTATATTAGAAAACTGAGATCACAGTAGCAAAACCGTACAGCACATAATTTTTGTCTGATGTAAGCATCAAATATATGCATTTCTACAGTTATAAGCAAGTGGTACAAATTATTTAATTTGTAATTTTGGTATGACGCACTACTTTACTGTTACTTTGCACGTTAATTACCTGACATACTGGCATAAGTCGGACTGTTTAATTCCATTTTATTTTCACGTCAGATGAAAAAGTGTTAATTTTATACTAGTCTTTCATTTTATTTATTGTAAGTGTGATGTAATATCGAACAATCTTCATGATAACAACAGCATATGCTTCATGTTGCTATACTCAGTCTGTGAAATAACTTGATAGTTGACAGCAAATTACATCCACCTATGAATTTCCCACGAGATGAATATTTCTTCCCTTTTCATGACAGGTCACTGACCCGTCATGTCCGAGAGAAAGTTTGATTAACCCTGTCTGTACCTTGACTCCCGTTCATGACTGATGCTGATATAACAATTTCCTTTTTAGCTCCCATAGCCATATGTATATATGGCAATGGAAGCTATTCTTATAGGCTAGGGAAATGTCTGTATGTCTGTATGTCTTGTATGTCTGTATGTCTGTCCGTCAACATCAAAACTCCAAAACCGCTGCACATTTCATCTTGATATTTGGTGTGTACATGGATGATGGGCTGTAGATGAGATTTTGTTCAAATGAAGTTGTCATTGCCAAAAATATGCAAATTAAGTGAAAAAATGTACAAACAGTCAAAATTGAAAATCTCAATAACCACTGAGCAGATTACATGAAAAATTAGCATGTAAGTACTTTGGGCTGACCTGAAATAATTGTGCTTTTTTTGATTTTTTGATATTGTTGAAAATATACAAATTAGTGCCAAAAAAGGCGTTTTTGGTAAAAAATCTTCTTCTTCATAACCGCTGGTCAGACAGCTTTGATATTTCGTATACAGGTCCGTAGGGATAACCCAAATTGGATTTGTTCAAATTGTGATGAAATATGCAAATCTGTATTTTTAAGGAATTTTTTTGTCATTTTTGGTCAAAAATTTATTTCATCAAAACCGCTCGTCTGACAGCTTTGATATTTAATATACAGGTCGCTAGGGATAACCCAAATTGGATTTGTTCAAATTGTGATGAAATATGCAAATCTGTATTTTTAAGGAATTTTTTTGTCATTTTTGGTCAAAAATTTATTTCATCAAAACCGCTCGTCTGACAGTTTTGATATTTGGTATACAGGTTCCTACAGATAAACTAAATATGATATATAGAATATATGATGAAATCTGCAATTTTGTATTTTTGGTGCAATTTTGACATTTTTGGTCAAAAAATGTGTTTCTCAAAAACTACTTGTCTGATGCCTTTGATATTTGGTATACAGGTTCCTGGGGGTTCTCCTAGTGTGATATAGTGAAATTTGATGAAATCTTCAATTTTTGTATTTTTGGGTCAATTTTTGCCATTTTTGGTCAAAATATTTGTTTCTCAAAAGTTACTCATGTGATAGCTTTGATATTTTGTATACATTTTTATACATAATTATGATGAAATCATCAATTTTGTATTTTTGCAGCTAATGTTGCCATTTTAGGTCAGGCCATCCTGAAATGAGCTATCAAAGATCTCAACCATCTTCATCAATACATATGTCACAAAAAGTTGCTCTCTACATAACACAGCAGAGCTCTGTCCACTATTGGGTCGCTTGTTTTTTCAAAATCGCTGGTCAGACAGCTTTAATATTTGATTAACAGGTCCCTAGGATGACCTTAGTGAGATAATTTCATACTGTCAGGAAATACTTAATTTTGTATCCATGTCTATGGTAGCTTCAGGGACTTTGGCCCTATGTTTGATATATAGGGATAACTATAGGAGAGAATTTTTTTTGACAAATGTAATGTGACCTCGGTGACCTTTGACCTCAAATATACATATTTGTCCATAACTCAGTAACCACAAGTGCTACACCCTTCATATCTGGTATGATTGGACACCTTATGATGCCACATATTGTAGCTCATTAATTATGCACATATCTCATTCTGAGCAAGCCAATAGAGCTGGATGTCTGATTTTTGGTATATAGGGATAACTATAGGAGAGAAATTTTTGACCAAATGTCATGTGACCTTGATGATCTTTTACCTAAAATATATGTTTATGTCAATAAATAAGTAACTACAAGTGCTATGTCCTTTGTATTTAGTAGGATGGGAGACCTTATGACAACACATGCTTTACCTCATTAATTTTGCACACATCTAATTCTGGGCAAGTGAATAGAGCTAGAGGTCTGATTTTTTGGCATATAGGGATTAATTAGCAATATAATTTTTTTTTTCAAATGTCATGACCTCAATGACCTTTGACCTTGATTATACATATATATGCATATCTCAGTAACCACAAGTTCTATACCTCCAATTTTGATAGGATATTAGACCTTAAGATGTCACATCTTGTACCTCATTTATTATGCGCATATGTATTTCTTGGCTGGCCAATACTGCTAGAGGTCTGATCTTTTTTCCCGATTTAGAACCATAACTTAGACATGCCTCATGTGTTTCAAATTGGGAACAACGACATAGACCTATTTGCCCATAGATCTCAACATATACACTCCAGTGATACTTCTTAATGACTACATTTCCCTGCCCCATCAAGACTAATACTCCTATTACAAGTGGGGACTGTCATTGTCAATGACTTGTTTAGTTAATGGTTGTATCACAGTATACGATATTTCTAATTCTGTATTTTTTCCATTTTATATTCTGAATAAATACATTAAACATATTTCACTGTCTCCAGTACATTACATTTAAGTATTTTCACTTCATGCACTTTATCCCTTTCACACATGTTCAAATATCTGACCAGAGAACAAACACTAAATAGTCCAGGATGGGAGCTACAGTGTCATTGACGCTATCCTTTTTTTTTATTTCTGAAATTCAGAATAGAAGTAATACAGTGACTATATTGGAACTATTAAAGTAGTCCTTCATGAGACGTTATGTGCTGTCGTAATATCAACCTATGGTATTAGGACAATTTTTAACTGACAATGTCGTTGCAGTGTTGGATAAGAAACTGATAAGAAACAACAGTAACTCATGAAATTATCGTATTTTACAACAATATAAACATGCAGATTTCCATTTTTGATATTCAGTGTGCATTTTCAGCTGCACTTAGGTTCAGAAGGTCTGCTATGAAGGTCAGTAAACTTTGTTCTGCCCGTCTGCAATTTTCATATTTTTTTATTGAACCTCTCATAGCATTCCTATCTGTCTGTCTGTCTGCCAGTGAACTGTCACGACTTGAATACAGTGGTTATAATAAATCATGTTGCAATGCCAAAAGATAAAGTCTCACGGTGGCATTTATTGCTACGAACAACAGTGTGTGCCAAATGTAATAAAGTGAGTTTAAAAGCAAAAATTGGATACAAAAATAAAAAAAAATAAATGAAATCATTAGCGCTTTGCTGATTTTTCCTGTGGACAAATAGAAAGACTGAAATAATCAAAAATTTTAATAGGAAAATCAATTTCAGTTCTGTTCAAAGCTACAGTCAACAGTTAAGTCCATAAAAACCAAGGCCTTGATACAGAAATTTTACAAACAAATGTGAGGATCAAATTTTTTCCAAGGGATTATAATCTTGACAGTGTGGGCACAAGCATTATGGACACAGATTGTATAGCAAAAAGGGCCTGACCTCAGGAGACTCACTGTATACTGCTCAGGTCTACATAAACAATATTGGGTCATAGAGGTCCTGTATATCTTAAGCAACTGTCACATTGTCGTATTGTAATCTTTGAATTATCAAATATGCATCTGCAGAGAATTTTAGGTTTAGATGAGAAACTGAAATTCAGTCCATAGCACATTGCTTATTTTATCTTTTTAAAGAACTATAAAAATATCCTATCTTGTGCCGATTTTAATGGCAAAGTATTATCAAACACTAACAAATGGCAACACGTTTAGGAAGTGATGAGAAAGAAGTTCATATTTTGTATGGCTGCCATATTTGACATTCAGTATGCAGTTTGTGTTGCCATGAACATCAAGCAATCAAGACTGTAACAGCAGCTTTGAACGACCACATCAGCATTATACTACAGAAAGCATGGTGTGAAAGTGCCATGTTAGTGTGCTAGTCTGTTGCTGATGTATGGGGTAGGAGAGGTGTACATCAAAAACATCACTTGGGAAGATGGAAAGATTCGATTCATCCCCTTCTTTTGAAATCATATTTCAGGAAATAAATCCTCTGTCAGCTATTTACATTTTATGGAACATGTAGTTAGTTCTCTGTGACCTGACATACATATACATGTAGTTCTGTACAAAAATAGTATCAGCATGTAACCAAACTATCAGGAAAACAAAATCCAGGGAAGACCTCACAGAATGGGAAAACCCAGAATTTAATTGCAGTATAGCGCAAACAAAACCACGCACACAAAAGCGAATAGAAATATGTGTATTTGCACACGCATTTGTACTCACTGATTTTATTTTTAATGCCATTATACACGACTTCTTGGACACACACACACACACACAAATGCATATATATATATATATATATATATATATATATATATATATATATATATATATATATTATATGTATACACACACAACACACACACACACACACACACACACACACACACACTGTTTCCATGGAGCACTGCATGTACTATTTATTCTGAGGTAGGCCCATTGTATTATGGGATAGTCTCAGAGATCACCCTGTATCTGATGGCTTCCTTGAAACTATAAGCTAACATCCAATCAAATGAATAAAACCTTTAACCTCTTCATCCCAATTCCCTGTACACAGGTCCACAACTCACCACTGATAACAACAGGTTTGGACCTAACCCTGGTGGTGAAAGGGGTTATATAACTTCATTTTTTTTAATTCCAAGTCGATGGAGTTGAGTGAATGTCAACCAATCTAGTTTGTGATAGCAACTGCACATGAAACCTATCAACAGAAACATCAGCCAATATTTTTCAGTCTCTAACCCTAAATAATTACAGAAATTTAATATGGGAATTGACTGATACAGATAATCTGTATTGAAATTAAAGTAAAGGTCAAAAGGTCAAAATAGATTTGAAAGGCAATACATTGAGGTTTGGTTTATTTTCACAATAACAGCCATTGATGAGTTGATGGTTTATTTTTAGCAAGATTATTATTTTTCATGAGTAATGTGTTGTTGAGTATTTGGGTATCTACAGCAAATAAGCTAAAATTGAAACAAATTACTGTAATATCAGTGGTATATATTCATGTGGTTGATGTAGATATTGCAAAAGACGTGTGCTAGTTTTGAACAAAATATGGTAGATAATAACATTTTAACAGGCCAGAGCTGTAACTTTAGATGTTTTTAGTTCTTTCTTTTTTCAATTTTGTGATATATTAAAACAGGGACCACGATGAACTATACATTCTACTTGCTGAACTCCATACTATTTTTAGAAGTTACTTTACATCTTGCATGGAGGGTTCTCATTTCCAATATAATATGCGAAGAGTATTACGTTTTATATTACTGGCTCTTAGCCATTCTTATTACCAGCACAATCTCTGTATACAGCATTGGATCTCCTTGTTTAATTCCAGACCAATTCTTCCGTTAGATGGTTGACAGGCACTATATACACACGCATGGTACTCGCAGTGTTGAAAAGCTGAACCAGACATGAAGGCACAACATTTAAAAAAGTGTTATCGACAGAAAAATTACAAAGACAGAAACAATAATATGTATTAAAACAATTACAGCCTAGATATTATGTTAGGGAGTCAGAAGTACAGATTTTAGAAGTTTTAAAATGATTCAAAAAACAGGTTTCACTTTTGAATTCGTGGTCTTAATTATACATTAAGACCACATTGTATACTTTACTTCCCACACCACTTTCATCTCTGAAAGTGATCAAATGAAATCACAATGCTTCAAAGTTTCCCGTTTGCCATGTACTTGAAAAATCTTAAATTTTCCATCATATATTTCCTTCTTTCATTCACACATTGATCTGTTGTTCTGTTCTGTTTGTACAAGGGTTTGGTGGTTAAACTCTGATTGTACTTCCATGGTTGAGGAAATCTTAAGGAAATTTCTTTCTTTCTTAATTTTCTTTAGAGTTTCAGATCAGAGCAGAGCAGAGAGAGTGAGTTGAACTCATAGATACATTTGGCTATTTATACAGAGATCTCAACTGTTGTCGCAGAATAAATATGGGTATATCAAAATATGGTCATAAAACAATAAAACCTGTAAAGCTTAGAGAGAGCAGGGGCGCACCTACCATTCATTTTGATCAATGTGTGAAACAACAGAAAAGATCTTTTTGTGTTTCATAAATGGTCCAGATTTGATTCTCAAAAAGGAAATGCAAAATGTTTTGATGTACACTTGTAAAAATCTCACCGAAGCAATGAATATAAGGAATTTCAAAAAATCTGAGGCAATTTTTCTGTCAGGTGCTATTATTATATGTATTCAGTGTATTGAATGTCTTCGGCATTTGACTTTCCCTGATAAAAATATCTGCAAAGCAGTGGAAAATGATGGAAATGAAGATATCCAACTCACAGAACCATATGTTACAATGTCCATATGTTACAATACCCATAGTAGAGATGTTACATGATAGAACTGTGACATTTTTACAAATGTATACGGCACTTTACTTTCCCGGATAAAGTATCTGCCAAACAGGTTGGTGTAAGAGATAAACATACATATACGTTGGGTTATTTTTTTCCCAACTTCTCTGTATACTTCACACATTATGGTAAAAAACCTGTCCATTCATTTTCATCTTGAGGATACGGTATATTTAAATCTTAGAATGTTGTTAATTAGTTTAGATGAAAGGTAAAATTGTTTCAGTTGATTTAAAATTCAGGAGAAAACAAACATTTGCAGTGTGTGTGGATTACTGATAAGATGAGCTGTGCGTAGAACAATAAGGTTAGTTCATAAAAACAATGCCCCTTTAATACTTGACAATTAAAATTTAAAGCTGAGGAATTCCTACAACTATTAAATGTACATTCCTGTGACCATAAATAGCCATGCACCCAGGCTGTGGAATAATACCTCTACAACCTGTTACCATGACAACCGATATGCAAATATCTGTTAAGTCATTAATCCTTGCCTGGTTTCACTGCATGACAGAAAAAGAATGCAGTTAATCACTAAAACAAGAATGCATGCTGTTGTAAAAGTAGCTACAGGTAATCCAGAAAGTATACTTCGATTTTGCCCAACAGTTCACAAAGATACAGACAATATTCTCCTCAAAAATATTATCTCATATTTTGCGCATAGAATAATACTCTCCTGAATGTTTTCAGAAGTTTTAAATTGCATTTTTCATACACATTTGTGTTGTTTCAAATGTGTTTACTACCTGGCACCGATTGCTGTTTGCTTCTTAACAAAACACGTACCACATCTATCCTATGACTGCTTAAACTAAAGTTCTTCTAGGGCTGCCATGTGGGAAGCTGCACTACTGAAACTTTTACTTGATTTGAAGTTTAGCATTAAATAATTTGATACTGTGTGTAAAAGTTGTGTTAAATCATTACCATAATAAATAAAGTTTGTTGGTATTATCATTTTGGAGGGTCTACGTTATAATTAATTGTAACGTTAGCTGGTCCAGTATTTCAACATCTGAATTTAGCCTTGTATTGCTAATAAACTTTGATCAGATAAAGATACACCTATTAAATTAATTCAATACTTTTTCAGAGATTTTTCTTTCTGAATGTGCACAGTTTTATTGTCTTGCAATAATGCAGACTCATGATCTCAATTACTAACATTTCTGCCATATTTGGTAAACATTCCATGGAACAGTTTGGTTTCCCGGAAGTCCTTGTCACGATCCATTGTATTGTGCAGGGTACTTCATCATATTATAACTCCCATACCAGGAAATCGGTGTTGTCAGCAAAACTCTTCTGACAAACAACACCAGATTAAATTAATAGGGTCAAAGGTTAAAGGTCACAGCTGACCGTTTGCAAATACCATCCTGCTTGAGAACAGGTTGTCTACGGAATTGGACATACCTCAGTCAGTAAGGTCACAGCTCCTATTGGTTTAATCTAAAATAATTGAATTAATCTGTCGTTTAGTGAACAAAATAATGAGATTTTGTTCATGTTACAAATGATTTGACAAAAGGAATTAATAATGCCCTATGGTCAGACAGCACACTGTCAATTTTTATGCATCAAATTATTTAAAGGTCCCAATCAGGTCACATTGTGACTTAATTTACTTCAATAAATAGAAAGGAAAACTTTAACCTTTTGAGTGCTAGAGTCAATTTTTGTCGCTTTTATAAACATTTAACCCAGACAGTTTTTTTTGAGATTTTTTACAAAATTTTGATCAAAAATTGTAGCCAATGAAAAGTTATGTCCATTTAGACCAAAATTATCAAAAAATTACAGAAAAAATCATTGCACTAAATTTTTGAGAGAAAAAATTACAGCTCTCAAAGGGTTAATAATAATGAGTTTCTGCATGTGGATTGAGAATGCCACTGAGGAATGTTGCTATTACTTGATTATTCCTTTTGGTCCGACAGCAGACTGTCGTATTTTCATAGTGATTACTCTAGGCTTGTATGGAAGTTGGATTTCTGAAAAGTGAAAATATATGGATAATGATTATTGACATAGTAACTTAAGACCTCCATCTGTATCAGGACTACACAGGACAAGTTGCTGTTGTAAAACACTTAAACAAACTGCCGTAGTTTCAGAGTATTGTCTCACTCAAATTTACCAACTTAATACCAAGAAGGCATCTTTTGTAAAATGTATTGAACACATTGTTCAATAACTCAGGTTTTGTTAATGGCGTCTGCAAGATCAGTTTCTGTTGATAACAATGATGATAATAATGATCCAAATATTAAGTAGTGATTCCAATATGTAAGAAGGGAAATCATTATCATGGAGAGATGTCTGAAACTAAAGTGAATGCTGCCAATAACATGAAGTGAAATTAACATATAATAAATGAGAAAATATGAAAATAGCATTAAGTTATGATTAATAGCAAAGAAAAAATTAATCCTAAGTATGATATGTAGAGATAAATGGCATGGTAGCTGGTAATCTTCTCCCAAAGGGGCTACTGTTAACAATAAACAACTGCAGTCGACAATAAACAAGTACAGTTGACAATAAACAACTGACTTTAATTGAAAGTGTGACTAAATATGTCTAGATAATATGAATGTTTCATGTGAAATATAAAAGTTGCATGTACTATGTGTAGTTGAACATGTTTGTTTATATTTTTGACTTGAAGAAAGGGGATAACAGTTCATGTCAAAGATAGTAATACTAGTCCAACACCATTGAAAACGATAATGTTGGGATCTATGTCCAGTAGAGCAATGATCATAAGAGAATCCCTGTTATGCCAGGGAATATTCAACCAAATTGTTCAAAGCGATAATCCATTGTCTTATACAAAATATTAATGATATTTTTGTGTAACAACGATATAATATTTACTTTATTTTGTACCACATCCATACTGAAGCGTTTCCTGATAGCGTCGCGGTCCCATTCTGCCCTTAAATTTAACTTTCAGCTGAATTAAAACTATAACGCTTTGGAATTCTTGGCACATATATCAGTGTCATTCCTTTAAATTATGTGAAGATTATTGATTTCATGGGAAGGGGAAAGTGTGGAGATAAATTTAATGCCTTTAACAATACCACTGTTTCCTTGAAACATTGGCTTTATTTTGACAACAGCATTTTTTTTACTTTCAAAAGAATGGAAACTCTGCTGAAATATGTCTATAGGCCTACTGCGCAATTCCTAGAAACGGCTGGCTTGTTTTGACGGCAGTGTGTTATGGCAACTGCTGTCCAGAAATAGTTTGGCACTTATTATGTAAAACTAGAATGGTGACGGTGTCATTAGTCATTGACAGGTCACAATTCCACTGTCTGTGATATGAAACATCATGCTATCGATGCCTGCAAGTCATTTCAGACATGGCAATAGGAAATTGTAAACCCATACAAGTCATGTCTTTTATCACTGCATTGATTATTTTCATTTATTTGCAGTCTGAGGGTATCATCACAAAAGAGATGAGTCATTTCCATTCATTGAAAAGACAGTTTCAAAATTTTTCAGAAAAAAACCCATAATTTTTTGTTTGGCATTCAGTGGTGAATAGCTTTTGAATAGTGAAACTGAAAAGAGACCGGTTTAGCTTTCACATCAACGAAGTGAATCTGAGTGGAAAAACATAAATTCATGTTGGTTTTACAATTGTTTATCATAAATCCACCCTCAGAATGATTTTGTTAAGGTAGAATGCGCCTCGGGGACTGATATTCGTACTCTCAAATTTTTACAATTCTTTTCTGATACATCACTTGTGGGGTTCAGAAGTTTGAAGTGCTTGGTGTAAGAAAATCTTTTCAACGGCTTAGTTTTTCTAATTTCGAAAATTTTGTTTTTCTCCATAGAGTTAACACAGGGGTGGCGGCCATTTTGATTATTTGTTTCTAACCAAAATTTTGCTCAGTGACCCGCGATTTTTATTCTTGATTTTGAAATAGAATGGTTGAAAGATTCCTGAAGGAAAATTTGAGCAAGAGTTCAAATCTTTCACTTTTGAGGCACATACTACCTTAAAAACTATTTCTGGTCTGATTAATTTTCGTATGATTTGAATTGAATTTTTTTCATTAATTAAGTATTTGTAAATCTTCAATCCAGGATACTCCGATCAAAAATACAAATTACTATTACACCAATTCTGATGTCTTAAAAGCAAACTGAGGCTCTTGTTAGTAGCAATGTGATATTTGCATGTGCTACAAATGAATCAAAGGTATGTTTATAATAAACAAATGATTACATCTCCGCACCATTTGTCTGCAATGCGATAAAGTACTTGATCATGATTGTGCTTTGTGTGTGCATCAGATCTGTTTATTTCTGCCGAGATAATCAGCCAGAACTAAACGCTTTTTATCACGCCTTGAAGGGAAATTGTCCAGAACCTTTTTTTATCGGCAGAACTTCTTTCATCCCAAAATTATTTCATTATGTCAGTGAAATGTTATTAAACAAGTGAATACCCAATACCTCAGTTTGGTTCAGCTAACTACACAAAACAGAGATATGTTGTCACTGTGGACATTCAAACATACTCCATGTTTACCAGCCAGAACCAGCTGTTGCCATGACAATAATATCACAACAGTTCAGGCCAGATCGATCAATAACTCGTCTGACAAAGTTCATAACATATTGCTTTTAGACTGCAGTGACCTGGCAGGGACAATACGTCATTGTCTTCCTGATAAGCTCTCGTTATGTTTTTGTTCAATTAATTACGTGATAATTGGTTTGAAGAGATGTTCATGAACAGATGCTATTGACCAGATAATCGGTCGATTTTTTTCAAGATTTGCCGCTACGATTTCTCAATGTCATGAGTTGGAAACGTGCAACATGGATACAAAGGTCAAACGTGACTGTTGATCCTTGCCGTGTTCTCATGCACAGGCAGTTCACACCTGCTGGAAACTTCTGAGTGAGATTTTGTGAAACTTGTACCATTGTGAGGGTAGTTAGTGGTCTTCTGTACAGTGTTATACAATGTCAAATTATTCATAAATGATATGTTTGATTAGCTTGATAGCTTACGGTAGATACACCAAGGTCATGCCCACAAGTATCATTTAATTTTTCAGTGAAATCCTTTTTTCCCCTATTATCCAATATTGTCCTAGATCGCACACACTTGGACATGAATTGCACTTTTCTAAGCTAGTAAGGAACGCCAAAAATTTCCGATAGGTTATGTAGGACAGCTGTTGTGATTAATGAATATTTCAATTACTTTAAAATTTGTATGTTTGATTGATACACTTGACATTCCAAAGTAAAAATACAATTTTCTATATCAATTAACGAATCTATCAGCTCAAACCTGTTTTTTGCTTGATCAAGGTAAAAAACAGACAAGAACTAAAAAAATAGGCTCTCTTCTCACATTCATTGAAGCACTATAAGGTTTACAGTTCTTGTTCTACCTGTATGTCTAACTTCTCTCTTATCAAACTATGGTTTACAGAATTTCAGTCTTGAATTACCGGTATTGACGACTCCTCTTTATGCAGGGTTAAAAAGATTATGTCCGTCATGTACTTAAATTGTTTATGTCTCTTTTTTTTTCAAATTCCTAAGATTCTTGACAAGTAGCTGCAAAACAATGTGTGTAATCTGCCTACATGGGAAAATTAATGCCATTAATGCATTTCAAATATAAACTTCCATGTTGATACTTCAGATATGATATCGCGGCATACCTCATACAGTATCCAGTCCAGGCAGGACATAAGCCTGCATCAGGTTTTCATCAGCCAGACATTCACTGTACTTTGAGACATTTTCAATATTTTCTTCCCTTTTTGCCTGCCTTGTGAATGTAGGTTTAATCCTAATGCCATAAAATGCCGCCAGATTGGAGCAGTCAGGATGGTAAATGAAAGGAAACGTCTTTAATCTCTAGATTTTTCTTCAAGTTGCCAAAGTACATCATGGTGCAATGTAGTAGATGACGTACGTACCCCCAGAAGTCAAATGTTGAAATAAAATAAATAATAAAAAAAAACAGTCTAAGCTCACCTCATCAAGTTTTGAATTCCCAGTGGCTGTCAGCATGCAGCACATTTAGAATTGAGAAATAAATTCGGATTCCTGTAAGACATTGAATAAGTCCTGAAGTGACAAAAGTAATTAACCAATCTTTTCTCTGTATGTTCCATTAAACATGTGAACTTGCATGGCTTCTTGATTCAGTTTTTGCAAAATTTGCATGTCAGTTCTGAATCGTTCTTTCCTTTAACATCATTTTGACAAATACGCCTACATCAGTGGCATATTCTGTTTTGCCTGGGGGGACATCCTACTCAAGTTATATTTAGTGATGTTGATGTTCTCAAAAATGCCTTCCACTAGTGAAATACTGTGCTTGACCCTGAGGGTTGTCTGTTCAGAAGCGTGTTTGTCAAATTGAAACACAAATGTTCCAGGTGCTCAAGGGAAGGATTTATGAACCATAGCTTTATTACATGATCAAATTGAAATAGGACTTTTGCGAGGAACGCAAACTGCAATGAAGTTCTGTTCTTGTGAAGTGAAACTCTGTTGCATTCTGTGGAGTTTATCGAGTTGTACTGGTGTGGTCAGAATATAATCCCTTCATATTACACACAGGTCATATTCATCTGAAGTGATTTGCACCTCTAACTGTTTGCATTTGTTGTTTTTTTCCTGTTTCAAGAACTGCAAGAACTGCAATAAATCTGTAGAAGTGAAGTTCCAAATCAGCAAAACCAAAGATAATTTGCATCACACATAAACTGTTTATGATTCACGAGTAACATCAATGCATCATGGGTAATTTCCATTGTTTATGATGGTTCAGAGAGTTGGCATTTTTCCAATGTACAGTATTTGCTTCCTGCTCAATAGAAAAAGATATTTCCTTTATACTGAGGGTATACCATAAAGGACTGATGTTTCTTTACACATTTAAGACAACTATAATGACTTTTGAATGGAGGCAGTAGACCTGCTGAACACAGAACTTCCATGAGTTCAAGATCACACAACAACATGATTCTATGGAAACATACATCTAACATCAAGTGAAATTGTGTTGCATCATGGGTAATTTCAAGGCAACTTTTAATTCGTTTGAATACATTCTTTCCTGACAGTATGATTGCATTCTGTGACAAATTTAGACTTCTACATTGAACATTGATGCAACCTTATAGAAAGCTTGTTGTTGCACTGACTGTCACAAGGCCAACGCTCAATATTGAAAAGACAACACCTCATTAGAAACAAAAAAACACACGCTGAAGCCTGTTGTTTGTAACCGTTTTCATGCCAAATGATGATGTGAAAGCCAATCCATTATGGTCACTGGATATCACAATTAAGTTTAAAAATATCTTTTAGTGCTTAGCATATATAAAACTGGTGCCGGGTAGCAGCGTCAGGAACAAAATTGTACAAATAAGGAAGTTGTCTGGAATTCTAGAAGTTGTCATAAATTAAAAGGAATGAGATCCCAGGATACTGCAGTCAAAAGTAAACGGATAAACAAACTCTTTCATGTACAGAGTCACCAGGAACCCAATGTTTTACATCAAATTGAGAAATTCAAACCCTGTTGAATTAGAGAAAAAAATCATGGTTGTATATTCACCTTGATCGTCTCCCTTCCCCTCGGTTCCACACATCTTTGTCTAGAATGATTATGTTCGTACCAAAATTTGGTGATGGAAAGTAACTAGTCTTCCAGTTTTCAAGATAACCAAATTCTCAGTGCAGGAATTTCTGGAAATGTCTGTGTCAGCGCTGTACGAGTATTGCCACGGTATTTAATATATCAAATTTATGTACGTCAAAGGGAATTTGTGCATTTACGCATTTACTGTGTTCTGTACAAAGCCAGAAAGAAGAAGTTTAGCTGTTATGTACTAGAGGTAAATTCTTTGTACATCAACTATTTGTTTTTCTCCTCAAAGCAAGTTAAAATATTTTGTCTCTGCTTGACATGGCAGCCTGTCAGGGTTTACATGCATGTTGTCTATCACAACAGCATACTGTGTTCACTGCAAGCAAAACAATACCATGTGAAAAATATTAATCATGATCATAGTAATTATCACTTTTACCTGTTCACCCCTAATTTCAGTAAACAGACCCAAAATTCACCACTAATAACAATTAACTTGGACCAAACCATTTTCACTGTGGTTAAAGTGTCAATAGGGACAATGCCCGATGTTTGACAGTGATTCCTGTAGAATGAGAAACTGTACTTGAATTGTTGCTTGAGGAATAATGGACAATTTAGAAGATATTGAGTTCCGTTCTCTTGATTCTAAGTTGCCCATTAAATGGTCAATTTTTCGACTGGGATATTCATAAAATGTCCAAACTCTTCACCAATGAAATGGAATATTGTCATTAACTGACAGTTCTGCTATCATGTAGCTTTAAATTTCTGCATTGCAAAGTTAAAGATATCATCAGGATGTCTCAATAAAGTTGCAGGTTACTGAATGATACGTTAACCTTACTTTAACCCTTTGAGCGCTATAATTTTTTCCTGCCAAAATAGTAGTGCAAAATTTTACCAATTTTTATGGATTTTTCTGTAATTCTTTTATAACTTTGGACCAAATGGATGTCACATTTCATTGGCTACAGTTTTTTCTCAAAATTTTGGCAAAAATCTGAGAAAAATTGACTGGGGTTTATTAGCTACTAAAGACTATAGTCTATAGAAGCTATTGGGATGGGTATCTGTCCGGCGTCCGTCGTCAGTCTGTATGTATGTATGTATGTATGTATGTATGTCCGTTTGTGAGGCGTCCGTCCACTCAAATATCTTGAGAACCGCAGTACTTACTGATTTGATATTTGTTGTGTAGATGAAAAATACGATTTTGAGAAACTATTTTTTTTAATTTTTTGATATTGTTGAAAATAGGCAAATTAATGCCAAAAAAGGTGTTTTTGGTAAAAAATCTTCTTCTTCATAACCGCTGGTCAGACAGCTTTGTTATTTGGTATACAGGTCCCTAGGGGTAACCCAACTTAGACTTGTTCAAATTGTGATGAAATATGCAAATCTGTATTTTTAAGGAATTTTTTTGTCATTTTTGGTCAAAATTTGACTTACATTGTATGTAATTCTTGTACTGTATAAACCCTATCAATTCACCCAAAAAAAAATAATTAATATGATTTTAAATAATTGAATTAATTAGGAAATCATCAAAGCCAAAATAATTTTAGTGTAGAATTATCAGAAAGTTCAACTTTTTTTGACAGTTCATAGTGAAATGCTTACCATCTTGGAGGACAAAACACGTAAAGGCAACTTTCCTGAATCCCAACTGTGACATATTCTGAACCGTCATTTATTGTGCCCTGTATCAGTGTTCTCCCCAGGATCCAGCCAAAGCATAGCGGCTAATTTGCATAATCATTTGCATATCATTAATTTACATTTGCATACGGATATAAGCTTGCCCATGCACCCACACATTTATGTACACTCACAACAAAATGCAATGGTAACATACAAGTATGCAGTTTGAACATCATGGAAACACTTTATTACACTTAAATAAATCATCACAGTATTTTGCAATTAAAACACAAGATTCAAACAGTAACAGCAAGTTCAGATTGAAAGCAAGCAATGGTTCGTCTGATTGGAGTTTCATTAAACATTGATTGCAAATAAAATTGTCAAAAATTGCCAACAAAGAGGAAAATTCACAAGTTTAAGCTTTACACCATTCAAATGCAATTGATTTTTATATCATTTTTGAACGATAAACACCGCGAATAATTTTTCATCACGGGGATCGATTTCAACCATCCCCCCCCCCCCCTGCGTAACTACCACTGCCAGTGCCACTGAACATCGTCGTTCGATTCTTGATTAAAAAATACCACCAAGATAATCACAAGACATGAACTAAGTACGACTAGAATCACTCGAAAATCAGGTGTAAAATCTTTCAGAGAACGTGTCAGAGTGGAACCACACGCGACGCCATCGCCAGGATCAATGTCAACACGTTATAAACACGACGGCCAAGATGGCCGCCGCCATTTTGAAATTTATGCAATGTGAACTCGATCGCGATCGTGATCGTACTCGGACAAAAAAAAAGATCATCGTTGTAAAATCACAATCAACCTCACCAGTCAACTGCTTCTCTTGTTTCTTTTGCGGTTCATTTCGTTGATCAAAGCATGGGAATGTGATCAAAGGCCCTGCTAGTGCTACACCGCCTAACTCTGTCAATACTTGTCCGCGATGCATACTGACTAAAGGTCTTTGTTGGTCGTACTCGTAATAGTCGTTGTAGAATGAAAATTTGTGAACAACCCAGCCGATTCTTCTATTGTTTTAACGTTCCTCTCAACACTTCCGGACAACTTATCGGACGCATGCCATACTTCACACCTTCCACTCTTTCACCAGGCTGAAAGTTGCAGTGAGCGCTAATGTGTAGACAATGCATGCAACACTAACAGCTGGTAGCTACCCAAAGCGTGTGAACTAAAGGATGGCGGGAATATTTTAAAGCATAGCGGGTAGAATCAAAGCGTAGCGGGGAGAAGCGAAAGCGTAGCGGGACCGCTACGCTAAAATGGCCTGGGGAGAACACTGATGACTGTATGTTATCTAAAAGAAATTGCTCAAAATAGTCAATAGAGATAGAGATAGAGATAGAGAAAGTTCTAATTTCCATTTATGGTTGACTTGGTAAGGATAAAATAAAATTACTTTTTGAGGAAAAAAATAGAGTGGTCAATTAAAAGAGTGGTCAAAGTGATAGGGTTTTTATGGTAAAGCTGGGCTGTATAAAGATTCCTCATGTGCTATTTATAGCAATTATGCAATCTGTGTAAACAGTGCAATGAAAGTGTAACATGATTCCTTATAATGCTTTTGATGACCTTGAACTTCTTCAGTTTCAAACCTTTGTCTCTTCAGTGTGCTTTCTCTGAGTATGTACAGTCTCAACTTATTAAACAGAACTCACAATGTTAATCAAAGATATCCACCTTCTTCATCAATACATGTGTCACAAAAGGTTATTCTCTACATAACTCAACAGAGCTCTGTCAACTGTTGAGTTACTTGTTCTTTCAAAACCGCTGGTCAGACAGCTTTAATATTTAGTTTACTTGTCCGTAGGATGACCTTAGTGAGATAATTTCATACAGTAAGGAAATACTTAATTTTGTATCCATGTCTATAGTAGCTTCAGGACTTCGGCCCTATGTTTATATAAAGGGACAAAAATAGACTTTGGTGCTCTAAGGGTTAAATTGTATTTTGTTCTCAGTCAGGACCTTAACTCGATCATGATCTTGTTGTAACTCAGGATGATCTTGTTGCTGCGTTCTTGTGAATATTTG
Source organism: Ptychodera flava (assembly GCF_041260155.1). NCBI lineage: Eukaryota > Metazoa > Hemichordata > Enteropneusta > Ptychoderidae > Ptychodera > Ptychodera flava. The sequence goes on along the minus strand of NC_091944.1, from coordinate 12,766,201 downwards.
GTGTGTCTGTCCACCTGATACATTTAATTAACCCTTTGAGTGCTTTAATTTTTCCCACCAAAATTTTAATGCCACATTTTACCAGTTTTTAGTAATTTTTCTGTAATTCATGTGAAAATTTTGGAGCCAATGGACATTACAGTTCATTGGCTAGAGTTTTTTATCAAAATTTTGGCAAATATCTGAAAAAAATTTGCGTGGGTTATATTCTAAAACAGCGACAAATATTGACTTTGGCGCTCAAAGAGTTGATTACTGTAAGTGACCTGATGTAATTAGCATACTGGTTCATAGGTCAAAGGGTTCTAGTGAATTGACCTCTGAAGGCTGAGTGGGGTGAGGCAATGTGTTGAGCAACTCAATGAGCAATGCAGCGGGGAACTAGAGCTGTCTGCTAGCTGTGTCCTCTTATTTGTGTGACGTATTGTCCCGTTATCCAAGGTCAAGCAATGTTGTCAGTAAAACAGACTTGTTTGTTTTTCAACTCAAGTGCCGTGTTGCCATAATTGCGTTGACCTTTCACCTCAGTACACTGTTGCATTGCATTGGACAGTCTTTGACACATGACACACTCATGACACAGCTGACCCCAGGCCCCCATCTAATCGATTGCAATTACATATTTGTAGTGTATTTTTTGTAAGCAACTGTTTACAAAAAGTCAAACAGGAATGACAAATCCCATAAACTGCAAAAAAATTTTAAAAAATTATTGGTTACGTACTTCTCATGGCTAGACAAATGATCAGAAAGTAGGCTGACCACTGATCCGTTAACATGGTTCACCATATATCTTTGTACATATACACGGGACACAGATGACAAGTTGCCCTATGAACTGTATAAAAGTCATGTCACCTGAATGCATTATCTGCAGTGATTGTTGCTTGCCAAGCTGCTCAACAACTTGGCTTGTATAACTCTACCTTACAGTATAACGAGAACTGCCAATTAACATTGTGCGTATGACTGCCAGTGATAATTGCTTCTTGGCACCTCCTTATGACTTGATTCATTCCTTGTCTTGCTTCCAGGGGAGCAGTTCCACCAGGTGCCAGGTTTGATCCGTTTGGACCACCGGGGACAGGACCTGATTCAGCATTCCGATCCGGACCAGATCCAGACCACTTGCCACCGCCAGGATATGACGACATGTTTGGCTAGGTCTTTGAATAAGTTCATTCGGGCTTTGGGACTCAATCAGTACAACTGTCTAGTCTTTCCCTGGAATGGGAAAAATGAGACTGGAAGGAATGTTAGAGATAACCTGATTAGTGCATCACGCCGTACCTGCTGAACTAGCACCATACTGTCCAGGGACATGAGTGTAAAGATACAGTGTTACATGAGTTATTAACGCTGATTTGTCACACCTCGTCAACCAAACTGTGAAATGAACTTCAATGTGATGATTGTCTATCCTCCATGTGTCAACAGTCTGGTTATTGTTTATTTCTCAGACAATTTTGTTATATTATCATCAGGTGAATGAACATATTGAAAACTTAATTACCGTGAAACGGTGAATTGTTATGTCAAGGCCATTTTCAACAATTGAGGGATTGTTTTAGGTAAGATTAGGTTTACTGAGGTTTTAATGTTTTCTATTGAAATTGAGGATTAGTCTGTAAATTGCTGGCACAAACTGAGATAAAATCTCATGCATTCAAAATTAGTTCCACCTCACAGATATGTAGAATGTTAATTTCTATATACTGTACATTAATGCAGGATTAACATCAAGAAGGCGGCTTTAATACTTTTCTATTTCTAAGCAGCAACGTAAGTCATGAAAAGTTTAAGGAGAGCTACAATTTCTCTCAGTATTCTTTCATATTTTGTATTTACAGCCAGCCAAGAGCCATTTCTCTGTATTCAAATGGAGTACATACAAAAATATGATCTCGTTATTTTATTATTATATAAATGTCAATTCTTGGAAAGCATCGTTAAATCAAATATTAAATATGTTTGTCCTGTTTCCACCAGGTTACTGTACATGTCTCAGATACCATCGACTGTATGCCAGAAATTGCTTTCACAATACATTCTCAAAATGACTGTGATGCTGTTTAGTTAAAAGCCAGTAACTCTAACTTTTGATATTTTCATTATTTTTATTTTGCATGCCAATTGCAAGTTCTTGTTCTATTCCCAAATCCACTGTTTAGCTTGTCAACAACATCTATTTGTGCAAAGTCACTGTTATTGTATAGATTTGAATTCTTGTCCAAACTAGAATTCACTTGTCAACAATAACAATGCAGTCTGTACTACATATGTACCAGTACAGACTGAGCAGACAAGCTTAATACTTTGTGTGTATCTTAACATATTTAGGTGAGTAGAACAAGAAATTGTGGTTGACATCAAAAACAAAATATATTGAAAAGATTAGCAACAGTTCAGAGTTACTGGCCCTTTAAGAATATCACCGAGAGATTAGAAGGCTAGGAGTGTAAAAAACATATAAGTGCCTTTGAATTCTGATCTTTTACTTTTCATTTACTTTAATTTGCGCAATTTTCCTGAATCTGTTCAAATGCAACTATGAATTTAAAGATGGATGATTTCTGCTACAAATTAAAACAATGTACATATATGTAGACTGGAAGGGGCAGTGTGCTTGAAGTCTTTCACCCCCAGTTCCCTGTGTACAGGTCCAACTTTACCATAGAAAAACAATGGATTTGGGTCAAACTATGGTAGTGAAAGGGGCAGTGTGCTTGAAGTCTGCTTTAATTTCAATAAAAGCAGAAGATTGTTATGAAACCCATTCAATGATTTCAATAAACTTTTTTGCCATAGAGTAAGTTTGACCTGCAGTGAATTTCCTGATAGCTGATTTTCATCTTTCTTTTTAAGGTAGTATGTGCCTCTAAAGTGAAAAGACTTCAACTTTTGCTCAAACTTTCCTCAAGGAATCTTTCAACCATGCAGTCTCTTTCAAATCAAGAATAAAATAGGGGTCACCGTGCAAATTTTGGTACTAGAGAAACAAATACCGTAGCCCAAGATTTACCGATATTTAGAATTCAAAATGGCTGCCATCCCTGTGTTAACTCTATACAGAAAAATAAAATTTTGGATTTTTGAAAAACTAAGCCAGTAAAAAGTTTTCTTACACCAAGGGCTTTAAAATGAGCCCCCACAAGTGGTAGATCAGACAAGAATTGTAAAAGTTTTGAAAGGCCGAATATCTGTCCTCAAGGTGTGTCCCGTGCACAAATACACTATGAGGGATATTAATTTTTCATTGATATGAATATTCACATCTGATTAAAAACCTTAGATTTTCTGTGAATAAACTTAGTGCTGGTAAGTCATCAATTAAATGTGAAAAATACAACAACTTCAAATTGTACATGGGTCTGCTGCTTGAGGCTTTCAAATATTTTGATTTTTTTGGCAAAAGCTCTGAAACGAAACCAAATTTTTCAGGTAGGATTAAAAACAATGTCAGCTCTATTCACTGTAAGATCTTAAGATTAGGCAGAAAATGACCCCAACTCTGTCTCAGAATTTGATGAAAATGTTGACAGAGAAATGATGAGAATGTAAGCTTTACTTTGGAAGATGTGTAAGACAATATCACTACTACCGGTAGTAACAGGTTCAGTAAAACAACTATCGATACACCTATCTACGAACAACTTTTATTTTGCACTCATCTCAGTCGCCAGATGTGTACTATGTGAAGATTAACCGGGGTGAACTGCGGTCAGCATTGTCTTTGTGCATTGTACATTTGTTTGGAAACTTATCATGGCTAGCAACAAGAATAGGTCAGAGGCAAAAGTTCACTGAATGTTATTCCGTTTTCAGGGATTATTTCCACAGTGTCATCTCCTATATTGAGTATTGCATAAGAAGTATAGAAATTAATTATAAATTATGGATAAGTATCAGAGTCATGATACTCCATTTCAATCATTGCTTTTTTGTTTCATAAAGACATTCCAGGTTCATAGTAATCGACAGAAAATGGTCCATTGAATTTGTAAAGTGTTCAGCGGGAGTGCTCTGAAACGTACCTACAGGCTGTAGGTCCCCATTGTGCCTTGCAAGAAACTCCAGCCATCTGTCACCACAGAGTGCTTTTCTCTGCCAGGGGAGGCCTTTTATGACGATTTGCACGATCTGTACACCCGCCAATACCCTTTCCTTATTGGTGAGACTAGTATGAGAGTTAATACGTTGATTGTGTGTGAAATTTTACCGATCAATTCAACTTTTTAGTATTCATTTGAGACACGTTTCCAATGTCTGTCATTTGATGCGATTACTTATGCTTTCATGCATGGACGACAGGAGTAGGATGGAGGTAATATTCTACCTACATGTTCCATGCAAATATCACACCCGGTGTTATGTTTGAGTAAAGATCAAAGGACCGCTCAGTCAAGCACATTTTGTAAAACTCATTTCAGATGAACGAATCGGTTTAATAAATGTATACACGAAGGTAAACGGTAGAATTTATTTTTAATAGTCTGAAAAGCTGTACTCGTTACCATGGAAATGATTTCTTGCTATTCCGATGGTTGCTCATTCACATCCTCCTGGCTTAGGTCAACGCCTTCATGGGTTCACCATCACGTCAAAGGAAGCCATACAACGTGGGGTGATCGGGGTAAAACTGAGTTGACCAACCGCGCCGATGAGTGAGTGTAGGGAATCGTAGCAATATTGTACCGGATCGCATTTCTAGACTGCGTCACTCTTTCTTAGTGACGCAATCAAATCTTTGGTTCGGCGATAAAAGTTCACCCCTGTCTACGCTCAGCTTCTTCCATAATCTGACAATTTCTGCAAGACTCACATGATTTCGCAACAACGTGTCAGCTGTGCTGTGTCGAGTGCATTCGAGAAGCCGGTGTATTCCAGATCTGTGTCAAAGGTTACCATTAACAAAGGAGAACTTAGGTACGGGTAAGTGCACATGTCTTAATAACAGCAAAGAAATGTTAAATTGCAAGGAAAATAAGCTTTTTTCAAATTTCCAATATATATTTATGTCATATGTAGCAAGGGCATTGAAAGGCTGAACTATTTGAATTTATTAGAAGTATCAGCATAAACCATATCAGAAAATTCTCCCAACCCTGGAAAGGTAAATGCGCATGCGTGCATTGCAATTGACGACATCTCATCTCGTTCATTTGTCTCGAGCAAGCCACTTCTTTCATGTTACAAGCTTCAACATATTTCTAGTGTTGATGCGATTCCTTCAAGAGCGTTTACCTTCAATGTGTAGGGATATCAAGGTAAGTGGTCGCCTTCCCGTAGTTGTACTAAGTAAATGCCATTTTAGTCAGAGCTTGGTATCGGAAAATATATCGCATGCATACATGCCGTTGGTAAGATCAAACCGTTCGCAATGTCTTTGTTAGGTACATGTCCCAGGAAGAGTGTCACCAGTGTGTATTTTCCCCATAGGTTTAGGGTGTTGCCCACTGGATTAAATATTTCATGGCATACACAGAGTATGGAGTGTTTTTACCTGATACGGATGACATAAATTCTTACGATACATCATGACCAAAGAAAATAATATCGAAGAAAGATCGCGCGCCGCGCCCATGTCGAAACGTTCCATTCTCCGAAAAACACATTTCGGTGTCATCATAGCATGGTGCATGACGAATGAAATGCGTGTGCTGCTGAAAAGTGATTGTTCGACACATTAAAAACTCTTTCGATCGTCCGGGTGTTGTATTTCGTTTGAGTATTTCTTCTTCTGGTCTGCTGAAACATTTCATTGAAACAGTGAAGCCCTAGTGGTCGAGAAACTTGCCAAAGAACGATCGATACGGATGTCTTTTGTTCTCGTGTGGAGGGAAATTCATATTGCCTTGGTGATCGACCTCATGTATGACAGACTGGTGTAACATGAAAAATCTTAATTCAGCGTAGAATTTGAGAAATAGTTGCGTAGCGTAGTTGGTACTAGTAAGAAATCGATTTCTCTTCGTTTCGCTATACTGTTGGGAAAAATTGGATTTCTTTCTTTTCGGATTGCGCCGAAAGATATCGGCCCGGCGTCATGCCGGTTGTTCGTGATTGTCCCGGCATATTGACATGCACGGTACAAGGTCATCTATCGGCGGTGTGGAGACAGATCACTTGGTTTCCAAGCAAGAGTCTCGTGACCGCACTCAAGCTGTTTACAAATATAATTGGCATCCGTTTGTACCATGGGGGTATCATTATGCTTTTCAAGGTGAAATTGTTGCTAAGCAACTGCATTTGTCGTTCAAAATCAAATCCTATGAGAACTCATAAAACGTCATATGACGGGGACGACCAGACCACGTCCACTATGACATGAACAGTGTTTTTTCCTTCTGTCCCTCAAGCAAACCATTATACCTTTTGATTTTTGTCTGCTCAAACAATGGCTATAAAGCAGTCATTATTCTCACCTTCCTATCTATTATGGCCATTGTGTACTATTTTATTAGTGAAAAAATGTTCGACCTTCACCATTTTCTACTTACTAATATCTCTTCAATGCAATAGTTCAAATTATAATTTCAATTCTGTAATGGACAGAGCCTTCTCACAAGCAATAACATCATGAAGAACATATTTAAAGTAGTATAAGGGATGTCTCGCACTTGTTTTTAATGTTCTTGCTAATACTGTATACTAAATGGATTGAGAAAACAAATCAGTATACTGAAGTCACAGATAATTTTTGCATGTCACATGATGTGAATTCTGTGTTATCATCTCATACATGACAAAGAGTTTTTATTAAGTAGCATTATTTTAAATTGTATAGTGATGTAACCATTACAAATTAAATGCTGATCATGATGATGCATGTTAATTAGATAACTAATCAGCAAAAAGGTGGTATAGCTCTCCCACTATAGCAAAAATAATGTGTTTCATTTGAAAGCAGTGATATGTAATCAATGATTTACATTCTGTTTCATATTGTAACAAGTTGCTGATTACACTTCACTCACATTTGAGAGTAACATCAGTGATAGTACATGATGTTGATGGAATGAGCATGGAATAAATTTATTCAGATGGGAAGAACAAACAAAATGAAAAACAACATGAAAAATTTACATGTGTATATTGATCAGAATGTTATGGTTTTGGCTGTTGGCCTTCTGTTGGGCCTACCACCATACCTTGACGTCCTGTGATTGAAGTTATTCTTTTGTTATTGTGTAATGAAACCCCAAACAACGCTTATCAGTGTAAGCACTATCAAAACATAGTGATTACTGCTATACCATCGTTAACATGAAAACATGTGGCATTCCTCCATGTTTGATGGGCTGTGTCGTTATCTGCGTATTGAGCAATATATTTCTATGAGGTTGTGCAATCACAGATGGTACAATCAGGGGTGTCTGGTGTCAGTTCTGTCCTGCAAGCAAGGCCTTGTTTGCGCACATGAAGTGATTTTCTAAAGTGATGACTTTGGAGCTTCAGAAATGTCAAAGTGGAAGTTTTTATCTGGCAGCTGTGGACAAACCACAGAGAACTGATGTGTTATGAAGATCAACCTTGTTTATTGCAAGACGACTGCACCAGCGGTGACCTGGATCTCAAGGTGACCTCTGCTGTGAGGTCACCCTGTAAAAGTACATGTGCTGATCTGCAGTGTTCAACATCACCAACCCTTACCCTCCTACCCAAATCAACCATCCCTACCAGACTAAGTATGCTTACCTGCAATTCTCGAACATGTTGAACCCAAGTTATATTTTTTGTCACGAGTTTGAGAATGTGACACATACTTCCTGTTTGTGTGTTCTGAAGCTGAGAAATGACTCATGCTGGCAGATGGGAGCCATGAAGGCAAACCAATGTTTAACTCTGGCATTGTGTTGATTTAACAAAGCTTCTGAAATATTTTCTCCATAACTGATATCTGATAATTTTTTTTGTATATCTTGACACATGTACAGTGATCAATCCATTATCTCAGGTCAAATATCAGTCTTTTAGTTGCGTGTTCATATCTCATGATTTATGATCTGGTCAGGTCAAATTTTTTACAATCTAGGTGTGTGTAGTGTTTCTTCGGCAGGAGGTTGGATGTTGCTGGCATTTGCAAAAATTAATAGCGTTTTACAAAATTAAATGTTTTTCATGTTTTGCACAGCATTTTGAAAGCTGTGGATAGTTAGTTAGACATGTTTCAGGTCTGTAAAAATCAGTGTCTTCCTCAACTCACCAGCAGATGTTATCATCTTCTGGTTATAAGACTTAACAGGCAAATCAAGCTCATGAAATTTAATTTGTGTGATATTTTTATCATCAAAAATTTCAAGTTCAACTATGAAGTTGGCAAATGTTGACAGAGATATTGTACACATCTGATAATGTAGGAGATACAAATGTCAGCTGCACCATTGAAGGCAACGTATGTATATGTAATGAATACATAACTGTTAATCAACTGTTGCTATTGAAATTCAGATGAAACGCCTCAGTGTTAATCTCACTTTTTTGTGTCAGTCAGACCGCAGTGTAATATTCAGCAAATCTGCAATGAATGAGTAATTTTATTTGTGTCACTGTACTTTCTGTTGGTATGCCGTTGCTGACGAGGGCATTGAATAGCTGATTCACCGCGCTTTATCAAATTCTAATAATGCCACTTTATTCCTTTGAGCTGTCACAATACAAGAGAATGACATAATGTCATTCACATTGATTGAATGATGACTTGGAAATACATATTGCTGGTGATACATATCCTGACAACACTATGTGCTTGTACAATTACAGTGCCAAGATTTGGATATTTGTCATTCCAACCCACTTGATGACATGTGTACTGTCATTTGCTAATGTGTTAATTTTGGTTGAAAATAACCATGAAATATCGACAGAGACTCAGTACAAATTAGCTAAACTTTTGATAATTATTTGAAAGAATGTCACCATCTTGTTATCTGTCACTGCCTCATTTACCAATGACAAATTCTATTTTGTAATATTTGCTACCGAAAACCTAGATCATTTTCAGTGCTGTGCATGTGTAGCAGTTGAGTACCTTGATCTTGTCCTGAAGTGTTTACATACTGATAAAATCATGATAATGAATGCTGTACCATTTTAAATGTTAACATGATCAAGACACAATACAAATTTATACTATACTATACTGGATGAAGGTTCTTGGATAATAAGTGAAAAATCACATCGCATCTCTTTTATCTTGGAGACTGTTATCATTTGGCTTTTTTGCCAAATTTTTTGTGTCTTAAATGGCAGAAGCTGCAGTTTTCAATACGTTTTGTCTGCATGTGATTTCTACCAGAAAATATCAGTTATAACAATAAGCTGTGTGTATTACAGTACTCAAATCAGACACCTTGTATTGCAAAGCATATACACAGATTCAATCAGATTCCCGCAGCTTTTCATATTTGAATGCAAATTGTGGAAGAGGATATCTCACATGGCTTTTAACATATCAATTATAATGCCAGTGCGTTTCAGGGGAGTTCATATCATTAACATTTGAATTCTGACATGTAATACCTTGGAATGCATCGACTTCGTACAGACAGTCAGTCAGAGTAATAAAATTTTCTACGGTTAGTACGTGATCATCTCAATGATAGGCAGTATGGTTGAAATGCTTTGAAGGTCATAACCCTGATTTATACCGGTACAAGCCGGCCATCTCAATCTTGTAGTGTCTTCATTCGTATAACTGCATTAGTGATAGTTGTAGACATGCAACGGTAATATCAATGGAAAAGTGAAGTAGAGCATAGATTATAAGTCAAGGTCAGAATTGAAGTTGATATTCACACTGGACTATCTAATGATAAAATATGTGGATGGTTGTACATGTGGAAATTTGTTCCATTATAATAAAAGTATGGTTATGTAGTAGTAGCTGCTAGTATTTGCTAACGTAGGGTGTGTTCAAATTGCTGTGACTCAAGTGGTGTGTCTGATTGTCAGTAGCACCCCTGTGCTTACGGGCCATGCAGCTTTCAAAGTGAAAAAATAAAACCCAGATTTTGAGGAATTTAATATTTTAATTTTCAATAGGTTGATATCGGAAGTGAATTGTCAAAAATGTAAAAAAATATTTCATTTGGTTCCTCCTATTCTAATCCCCTTTGATATTTAAACTCTTCAGACAGTACAGAAGAAAGATACAATTGCTTAGAATTATGTAGAATGCCGCATTGAATATTCATTTGTAACATTCAAAGTTATCAACAATTCTTGGAATTTGGCCGTGTTGATATCAATACACACTTGAATAGTAGTTTATTCAAACGAAGCTAAAGCATGATGATCAATAGTAAAGTGGCTGTTGATTTGCAAGCATAGGACTTATAGGGAAGGCAGGGTCTATTTGAGATAGAGCAGGAACTGCAGCCTTTATTAAAGGCCTGCGTTTGCGCCAGTTTGTCTCATCAAAAAATTTACCCACAAGATTACAATTTCAATGTAAAACAAAAGGCTATCACACCTTCATAATCCTCTTACAGACTAGAACAAAGGCGATCCCTGGGATTACAAACAGTGCCTTTAACCCTTTGAGCGCCAAAGTAATTTTTGTCAACCTTATAAAATATACCTAAGTCAATTTTTGTCAGATTCTTGCCAAAGTTTTGATAAAAACTGTGACCAATGAAATGTTGTGTTCATGTGGTCCAAAATTATCAGAAAAATTGCAGAAAAATTAATAAAAATTGGTAAAAAAATGTTCCACAAAATTTTTATGGTAAGGGTTAAATGTAATTGAGTGAGCTACACAAAGTATCAGTAGAATCATTAGAAGCTGATACCAATCACTTTCCGTATCAGTGATTACAAAATAGCGATGTGGAAAGCTACCACAAGCTGAACAGCTGGAGGGGCAATTAAAAAGTGTAAAGTTTGACAGTTCTGTGCTAATAGTTGTGCTGAAATCAAGGACAGTCCAATATTTCTCTTCTTTTTTTTTTAGACAATTTATCTTTTTTGGAAACTTTTTGAATTCAGTGTGATTTACAAGATGAAGGTAGTTCTGGTCGAAAGATCAGAATTTGAATCAATAAGTATTATTGTGATAATGACAGATCTAAGTTTGAAGGTTAATGTGTCCTTCATGAACAGTTCATAATATAATCATAGTAGCTTGTGCAGCAGGCTGCCCAATGCAGTCACAAGCAGCTCACTGATTCGCATGCATCACTTCAGTACAATGAGCATAAAATTTTCGACAGCATGGTTGCCGCTATCGCAATCCCATAGTTCTTGTGATTGTGCCATCGCACGTCATGTGCCAACTTCAATAGTTTTTACTTTGAGCAAGAATCACAAGCAATGAAGTTATAAAACTTATTATAATCTGAAATAAATTGAAAATGAATTAAAAAGCATCAATATATTTTCATTTTGGAAAAAACATACACTTAACACCATTCCATAGCATCAGCCGTGTACACGCAGAGCACTCACTGGCAGTCGTCTCTTGTGTCAAGGGTTATTGCCACAGCACAAAGTACACTGCAGCATGCACTGGGTCTCGGCGAGCAGCTCCACACATAGCCAGCCAGGCTACAGAAATTATCAATGCCTGTGATGAAGAGGAGTATCTGGAAAATATCTACAACAAACAGTGAACTGTCACTTTATTTATATTACATAGCTGCGCGATAGGCTCAGCCCAAGTGTGATATAATTGTGATAATGATTAGTCGTTTTTTGGGATGTCAGAAAGATTTGCAAGATAGATGGATTGACCTTCATGGTTTATGATGCAAAGAATCAGGTACACTAATAATTAAAGAGTGCAAAGGTGATTTTCATTATGAAACCTTATCCAGTTTCCTTTCAGTTTGTTGAGAATGAACATAAAATTTGTACACAGTTAAATCTCTTAGTTGTACATCTGGTGCGACCTTTACCCTGTCATGTAGTATTGTCAGTGGGGAGATCACTGTCTGTGGCAAAGTTAGATATAATTTTAATTACTGTTCACAGGTTAAGTTCCAGCAAATGAAGGAAAAGATGTAATGATGATTTCTATCTCATTCACTCCACAAAATCAATTGAAAGATGGTTTAAACTCCAGATTTTAGGAAATATCAGCACAGGTTACACACAGCAGTATAGTTTGTTATATCTCGCTTGATGCATTTGGAATGTTGCTTCCGACATCAAATACGGCAATATTTACTGATATTCCTTTGGCTTGAAAGACTGGAATATGTAAATCATGTCTTGAGGCAGCTATGCCTTATAGTAGGTACAGGTGTTCAACTGAGTTTCACAGGTAATCCATTTGATTTGAAGAAGGTGTGTCTTTAGAAAAAGCTTTCTTCCTTTGCCGTCACTGTGTATTAATGTCTTACGCTAGAATGAACTATCTCCATATACAACAAGTCTGTATGATCTGTTCACACAAGGGTTTTCCTTGAGATTAGCATAATTGGATTTGACATTTGCAGAAGATTCAAAAAGAATCCAGACAGGTTTAAGCTGCATTTCACCATTCACTGTCTTGGTAATTAGTCCCACGGACACCGTCCGGGGGGACTTATAGTTTGCATGTCCGTGCGTGCGTGCGTGTGTGCGTGTGCGTGCGTGCGTCGCCGTCCGTCGTCCGTCCGTCCGTTCACGCAGATATCTCAGAGATGCCTGAAGCGATTTCATTCAAACTTGGTACAAGGATTACTTCATATGTCATACAGATGCACATCGATTTGTGTTGTGATACGATCCAATATGGCCGCCCTGCGGCCATTTTGTTACGATTTTTTCATGTACAGAGCCATAATTCAGGCATGTTTCAACCGATTGTATTCAAACTTGGTACAAGGACATCGACCTATGTCATACATATGCATATTGACTTGTTTTGTGATACGATCCAATATGGCCGCCGTGTGGCCATTTTATTACGATTTTTTCATGTACAGAGCCATTACTCAGGCATGTTTCTACAGATTTTATTCAAAGTTGGTACAAGGACATTGACCAATGTCATAGCTATGCACATCAATTTGTTTTGTGATACGATCCAATATGGCCGCCGTGCGGCCATTTTATGATTTTTCATGTACAGAGCCATAACTCAGGCATATCTCAACCAATTTTATTCAAACTTGGTACAAGGACATCGACCTATGTCATACATATGCATATTGACTTGTTTTGTGATACGATCCAATATGGCCGCCGTGTGGCCATTTTATTACGTTTTTTCATGTCCAGAAACATAATTAACTCAAGGCATGTATCAAGCAAATTTATTCAAAGTTGGTACAAAGAGATTGACCAATGTCATACATATGTATATTAATTTGTTTTGTGATACGATCCAATATGGCTGCTGTGAGGCCATTTTGTTATGATTTTTTCATGTACAAAGCAGTAACTCAGGCATATTTCAACCGATTATAATCAAAGTTGGTACAAGGACATTGACCTATGTCATACGTATGCATATTGATTTGTTTTGTGATTCGATCCAATATGGCCACCATGTGGCCATTTTATTACGATTTTTTCATGTCCTGAACTACAACTCAGACATGTATCAAGCGAATTTATTCAAAAGTATTTTTATCACAGACCTAATGAAGAGGACTCTATCCTCTCTGAGGACCTGTAATCAAAGCACCCATAAACAAGTGGGGACTGTGTCATCAACGATGACTTGTTTTTTATAGTTCTTGAATTTAGTCGCAAGATATAAATCTACCACATTGTTCATTGGAAAATTAGAAACACTGTTCACGTTCAGATGAAAGGTCTGTGTTTTTAGTTTGAATAACTTACGGAAAAATTCATCACACTTACAAATCTATTTATAGCAGTGTTTCTGAGGATTAATAACGCAGCTGAATTAAAAAAACTGTTTGAATAAGAAGCAATCTCAATAGTCCCTTTTCAACACACTTTCTGTGTTTTATTGAAACTGCTTAAAGTGTTGTTAAGAATCATCGAATGTTCTCGCTGCCACTGTAGAGAGCACTCTTAACACTTTCACTTGTCACCAGCTGTACACATATTGGCTGCAAAGCACCGTTACAGTCCTTCAGTCGCACGGCTCTCACACTCGGCACTACAAAAAGATCATTTCACAGTTGACATGCAGCATCTAATTATAGCATCAGCATAATCAAAGAACTTTCTTTTTTTGCCTGGGTCAGACTGTTGAGGTCATGAAAAGTGCATTGTACATACTATATGTCCTTCAGGGAAGATGGACGGACGTCATGTTCTCTTTGATGCTGTAGATACTTGGATGACCTTTTATGTGGATTCCTCTACTCGCATGCACAATGACATGTCAGCGCTTGTGGACAAGAATGCACAACTCTGCTCTAATAGATTCTAATGAGTCATTGACTGCAAAAGTGATACTCGAAAGGATGTATTTGTATTCAGAGTTGACCTGATAGGTCATATTGTCCTGTGGGAAATGTGCCAGCCATTGTTTAGCATGGCCATGCCTTTGTCATCTCTGATATGCTGCAGCTATAATCAGTGTCCTATAATCACTCATCTTTCACAACATAACAATTAATACACTGTTTGAGAAGGGACAATGGGAGAAAATAGCAAAAAACCTTAGAATCTACCTCATGTTTCACATACTTTCTTTTGCAAAGGTGCACCAAAAGAACAAGACATCTACAACAGTTTACACACTTTACCGTGTTCAGAATTATTTTGAAAGTTGCATGAAGCATGCTAAGATGTGATCGAATTTGTCGCTGTGACTTAATATAACAATTTGACCTTGCTATAAGATCAAACGAGGGACAGTCATAATTTCTTTTTTCATGAAAATAATCACCACTGTACTTGTACTTCAGTGTGACCTTGACACTGCATTTGCTGAGTAAATTATTGTCTTGGGGACGTGGTACACATGTCAGCCGTCAAAGGGGGCACAGTTGACATCTTGCAATGTTATATATAAGATACCAGATTTCACCTTGACCTTGTGCATGCAATCAGACCAAGAGGTCGTCAAGTTGTTTTGACAGTTTAAGTAGGAAGCACTACCCTATCGAATGTATTCTGTACACCAACAAAATCAGGGTCTGTTACACCATATTGTTGAATTCCATTATGTTATACCAGTATTGTCTATAATGTAAGCATAATTACAGCGGTAGTAATTACATCAAATGTGCATTAATACAGTATTTGCATAATTTAATCAGCAGTTAGGTACAGTACATGTATGTCGGTAGTGATAGACATGGCGCCTGCAAATTCATCCTCTGTTATTTTTAACAAATCATTTGTATAAGTGTACATGTACAGTGCCAGTGTATTGTAATCCATTGTCCTCTTCTGAAATATTATTGAGGCTATGTGCAATTGTTTTCTGAATCTGGGCATGACAACTCAAAAATTCTAGAAATCTTGTATTCGATTCAAGGTTGTTATTTCAATAATAAACATCTGTATTATGCCTTTGACAGACAATAATAATACACAGTCAAATGGAATCAGTATGAACTAATTTTAGCTTGCCAGTCTCACTCTCACATATGCAAATTAAATCTGGAAGTTCCCCCGGGCCCTCCCTCACCCCACCCCCCAACCACCGTGAAGATATGATAAAACTTTTATGACATTTTTACATAATTTATCCATGTTTAGAATTGTAATATGTCTAGGCTTTAATAGTATAGGTGAACTTTAGAACGAATGACTGATTAGACAGCTTAAATAAATGCAAGTTGAACAGAAGTATCATATTAATTTCTCAATTTTGCTATCATAATATTTATCATAGCTATAGGGTTTTTCCCATAAGATATAGAGTAAGTCCCAATCAAAGGTATACAATTATATCATTGTTTATGTTTCTAAATGATAATATAATCTTATAGGGGTTAAGATAATCTTATCCAAAGAGGCAGCTATTAAACATCAACAGTGTTCCAGTATATTCAACTTAGCCTCATGATGTGTTTTCTTGAAAATGCATTTATTCATCGGTGTAAAATTCAAATTAACGTTTTAATTCAAGTTTAATAATAATAAGTAAGTTTGCACAGTCACAATAACAAGATTTAATCATGGAAAATTAAACCCTAATGTCAATAAAGAAACCGTTTGCTCAAAGAAAATTGTGTCCACCATCAGCCAATAAAATGAGCAATCGATTCAGAAGTCCTTTGAAGAAGGCATTTTAGATAACAGTGAAGTAACTTCGTGAACAGGATTTTACCTAACGTATCCTGATTCAAAAAATATATTATGTCTTTTCCTGTTTGTGCCTGACAGAGATATGGGCTGAAGACAGTTCGTATAGATCAGGACTATTTCCAAAAGGGTTCAAAATTTGCATTTTCCATAAACTCTGCAGCTTGCCATTGAAGCAAAAACTGTAAGTAGATGCACAGTCTCTTGTATTGTGACTTGTCCACCTGTCTATGGTTCAATGTCCGTAAAGCAAAGCAAGTGAATTTACCTGTTTTCTCCTAGGACACATGAATGCATACATACTGATATTTTTGATTAGCAATTACATAATTATCGCGAGGTTATTAATGTTATCGCTAGGGACGTATTATCATTGTGATATACTAGAACATTTGACATGTCTTACAAACCGGTACAAAGACAAATAAACATTTGCCCAGAACCTCCCCTAGTAGTTCAAGGGTACTGTACACCCGCAACACTGTGAGCTTCCTGACAGAATAAATATATTTGATGGAATATGAGTAGATGTTTGAATTTATGGAACATGGAAAAGAAATGGACATGTATTGAAAAGGAACGTTTTTTTTTCGTGGCTGACTTGTGATAATAAAGCAGAAACATGGATTAACTGCCAGCTTGGTATCTTTGTCAACCCTCATTTGAGGTGTGTCATGCCAGATGGAAATCTGAATATCTCACTTTGAAAGTAAAACTGGAACAACATTACATGTATGTCACATATGAGTATTCTGTGCCAGCCTTCTGTATATCGAGATTTGAAAAATGTAATTTTTTGTACTTTCAAAACACAGACCTCTATTGTTATTTCTTTTGTTAGTGTTTTTTTATTACTTTACTGTGATAAATATAGTCCAGGAAATTCTGTTCTCTTTTTGTGCACATACAGCAAAACATGAGTCAACAATGGTATCCCACTTATAAAAAAGAGAAATGCCTGGATAATCTCTTTGTGACTGACATAAAGTGAAGTAATGTACTTAACAATGAAATACGGTAATAGTATAGCTAGACTATTACCAGGAACTCTTGATCACGTATTTTTTACATTATTTGTACTTTTCGGTTCATCATGATGCTCCACTTGTTATGGAAAGGAGCCTATCGAATATGGATGAAGTGCTGAAAATCTAAATGTGGGAAAAATCCTCTTAAATCTATGTTGTATCGCAGAATTTATTACCATAGGTTTTGTATTATGCTCTTCGTCTTTAGAGCTTGTCTTCAAAGTAATGATGTGGGCTATGCTTGTGGATTTTCAACACCTGCGTGTCCCTATCCTATCTTTGTAAAATGTCTGTTCTTTTGTCATACCCCTCAAATTGATTTCAGAATTTTCATTTCAAAATATTCCATTGTCCTAGAAACGGGACATCATTGTAATTGTGTAACAAGCCAGGGGTGACAAGTGAGGAGGTGTATCTTTAGAATACTCAGAATAGCTGTTGAGAAAAACACATTCCTTCCTGTTGCTAATGTTAGCTTTTGTACTTCCTTTTTTCCCTGTCAGTAAAATTGTCGACCTCGTATCAAGAATGTAACTTCCCTGATCAATCCCTGACATGTCTGAAGCTAAAATAGAAACTGAAATTGACAAAGTTTTTTTTGGTTTTTTTGGTTTTTTTTTTTTTTCAAAACAATAGGACAACAATCATTGAAATTGAAAATGAATGTCAGTTTTCTTGACCAGGACCAGTGCAGACTCTGATGTAATATGGTGCACCATAGACAGTTGAGAGTAGAGTTTCTCTACTGTCTATAGGTGCGCATACAGCCAATATACCCCAGGTATCGTTTCTGTGGAGGAACTATATTGAATCAACACTGCCGGCCACTAATAATCACATCAGAAAAGCACCTTTTTAAT
This sequence comes from Ptychodera flava, assembly GCF_041260155.1. Lineage (NCBI taxonomy): Eukaryota > Metazoa > Hemichordata > Enteropneusta > Ptychoderidae > Ptychodera > Ptychodera flava. The sequence continues at coordinate 12,748,149 of NC_091944.1, read as the reverse complement.
TGTCCGGCACCATTCCATGTGTCTGTAGACAAATTCTTTGAAGAGATAAGAGCACTTTACAGGTGCGACTGGAAGGAATTTGTTTATCACTGCCATCTGAACTTAAGTACCTGTCTTGGCATTCATCATGCTCAGCAGTGTCAGAATCGACACATTATTTCACCCAGCCAATCAGACTTTTAATGATTGAATTCTGTGTCAGCGAGACCCCAAACAGTGACCGGAACAAATAATGTCGCAGTCCATCCATAAAAGCCGCCTGATGTACAAAAGACCATACTGTTGCTAAGAATAGTCCAGTATACCAGTAAAGCACAGACTATAATGCCATAAGTACAATAGCAGGGACAAGTGAGAGAAAAGATGTCATTGGTGTGTGTAAACATTGACTTCTGGCATTTGGTATAAAATCAAACAATTCCATATGATGGTGCTCGTATGCTACCGGTATGTAGTGGCATTGTTGTCTATGCTACACTTACAGCTGGTGTTTCAGAAATATCTCACAGAATATGTAAGGGTACATATGTGAAGCCAAGATGCATTTCTTGTCATGGGATTTTGTTGCATGCGTAGAACCAATACAGGTATCAGGATTGCTAACAGTGTGCAAGGTGCACTATGCTATTGTCGCATCTCTGATTCCATGGTTAGCTATATCGTAGTACTTGCATCTTATCAAACCAATTGATGTGGTACAGTTCAAAAATAATTTACATTCATAAGCTTACTATTTATTTCTAGAACTTTGAAAGATAATACCGTCGTAGTCGTACATTTATAATAATGTATACCAGCAGATTTGATTGAGTTGGCTTTGTGAAAAATGTACCACCTGGAACTGTTGATGCCTGTTTCAACAACTCTCTCAAATATCTCCTCTTGACAAGTACTTGTCTGTCAGGTGTTCATTTCAGTGACACCTTTCAATCCTTTGTCAGCATCTTTGGTTATATATCTACTACTTTGAGGTAAGCTTGAAATGTTCAGTTCCCTGTATTTTTTTTGGTGGATGTTTCACCAGTCTTGTGTAATTCATTGTCATTGAGCACATCCGGTTTTAGCAAGCTTTTGCAACCTTGAGCACGTGGAAAGACTGATAAATTTGAAACGGTTGTGAATTCAATGTCAGGAATGTGAACATGATGCAGATTGTAATATGAAGTAAATAGCTGTTTACTTGTCCAAGGCAGTATTTATATTCTTATTCATGTATGTTACAAAGGATTAGCTTTATTTTGGACTGAAAATTTCAAAGAAAGTAACCATGATCTTTTGCCCAAATTGAGTGCAGTTCATCACTTTCCATGTAAAATTTAGGTAAAAAATGGATCCAATACTCAATGAAATCACTATACATTCGGTTTGAATAATTCATTTGTCCTTCATCAAATGTCTACGGATAAATTACAGTCCATAGTTTTGAAATATCACAAAAATACCATATTTTATTTTATTTTGATATTTGGACTTTATGACATTTTGTAGAGATGTGTTAGTCGATTTAAGGCTAGGTTTCATTGCAACAATGAGAACCAACTGGACCAGTGCAAGTCAGTTCCTAAAACATCCATTTCCTTTGTAGATTTCTTCACAGATATATTTCTATATAAAGACTGATGGGTATGTTTGTCAAGATGAAATTCCAAGTTATTTTCTGTTTTCTAAGCTGACACAGAACCAGGGGACAAATTGACCTATCTGTATTATGTTCCCGACACAATGCCTCATACATCTGCTTTCTGAAAGAAAGTTCATGGACAACGACGCAAGATGACACATCCAAGCTTCTAACTTAATTTTGAAAAATTGTAAATGACTCAAATGCAAATTAAAGCTGGTGGTACAGCCTGGGCATGATGCTCCTGAGCTGTGCTTCCTTTTCAAGCTTTGTGAAAAAATCAATGCCAGACAAATCAGTACCAATCTTCAATCATGTACCAACAGATCAGAAAGAGTGGCTGATATTGAGAACAATTGTGCTCCTTATAATGTGCTCCACTTTTGACATATTTAAATCAGCAATAACATATTTCCATTGTGAATGGTTCAAAGGTCAGGTAATTTCACATAACATCTTAATCAAAATGTCATAGACTGTCATCGGCAAAATAGCCTTTCAGAGCAAACACAACCAGTGCAACAATATATCACACAGCACGCCCTGATAAAGCTGTGAAATTATGCTATTGAAAAATAATTTCAAGATTTTGGTAGCTTTATTGGCCAGGGATTCATCAAAATTAATTGTAAAGACCTGAGAAATTTTGAGAATAAAGATACTTGTAAGTTGCCAAAAATTTTAAGTTTGAAATAAGTTTGACTGAAACAAGATTATCGGTATAGCCATATACTTAAGATTAATCGTCTCGTGTACACTTTCTCCGCACTCACTGGTGATCAAATTCACTACCCTAAGCTCATTGATTAATAATTTTTGTCTCTGCCAGAATAATGGAGTAGAGAATAATTCAGCTGGTAGGAGTAAAACGTTGACCTTTGGGTTAGTGATATTTGAGGGTGAGCAAGTGTGAGCTTTATTCAGCTACTAGCCTGTTGGCTAAGCTTCTGGATTCAATAATTCCTCCCCCGTATCACTCATACCTGTAATCCCAGCAATGCAGACACCAAAAGTACATGTAGTAGGCTACTCAGAGTCACAGGCAGTTTATGTTGTTTCCCAACGGACACCATGTACATGTATGTCACTGGTAAAAAGAAATCCTTGGCCCCAAGGGTTATTTTGTGAAAGCTGATGTCAACCACACATTTTTGTGCTCGTTCTTGTGAAGCATGTGTGGAATGTGTTTGCCTTTTATTTCTCATACGCACCACTTGTACACATAGGTCATCTGGACCATCACTGAAACTCTAATAAAGAACCATTTGATTTCTGGGGGGGTATGGAGGATTTTGAGAAAAAAAAATTTGTCGCCAGGTGAGATAGAAGAAAAAAAAAATTGATCCTGCCATGGCCTGAGAAAAAAAAAATTGTCATAACAGACAGAAGTGAAAAAAAAAATTGTCACAATGCACCAGAAATTAGCAAAATTTGGAAACCCTATTCTCATGTATTCTTTGCCGGCGCGCCGCCATAGGCGGCGCAAATGTTTTTACCACAAGCAATTCTTATGTTTTTTTCCCAGCACTTATGATATAAGCATGCACTACATAGGTCTACTTACACCTCAGTGCACTCAATGTTTTCCTTCCCTTTCCTGACCCAAGAAATCATATTTCAGGATTTCTGTTGCAATATCTCAATGGCATAGGCACTATCTAAAGGGGACTTTTGACTTCTGTAAATTGTGAAAATTTTAAAACACAAGACAGGAGTCGATAAACTAGTGTTAAAATCAATATAGTATTCTCTCAATATAAATATATTAGGAAGATGTACAAGTTGACAATGAAAAATTGAGGAACAACAAATGTAATGAAATACAAGGGAGAGGGTCACTAAAAAAATTGAAAACTTCAGGGGCGTTACTCAAAATGTGGAGAGGAAGAAGGGGGACGGGTTACTCAATTTATTTTGGCGAAATAAATTGAAACACATCTCAGATTGCACCATTGCACACATCCATTCTCAAAATTTTCAATGCAAGAGGGGGGCACCCCCTCTCGTTTCTCTCTCCCCCCTTGGCTTTTCTAACAGTGTTACTGGTAAAAGACAAATTTAAAATACCTATCGGATTGCACTAAACTGCACCGTGGCGCACATCAATTTCTCAAAATTTTCCCAGGATCTAGCTAGGACAAAACTGAACTGTTGTGAATTCATCCTTTATTATCACAGAGACATGTTTCCATTTAGCTGTGGGTCCATAGCTGTGGTGTTTTCAGACGGGATTCCTGCCTTTTACGGGCCGGTTTTGACTTTTCCGATTTTTAACCCCGCCACCACAGCTATGGGATATTCCATAGACTAGCGTCCAAATCCGCCGCAAGCACCCTTTGCGCAAGTTTGCTCGACGATATTTCGAAAAATTTTCCATCCAAATTACAAATTGCCAACACTCATCGACAGCTTGGTTATTAGGGACTCACCAGACCAGAAATCCGCTCAAAATTCACTGAAATATCGCCTTTTTTTCTAAGTTTGCGCGACATGACTACACGTAGACCGCCATTTTGCTAGCGTAAAACTGTTGGTCGAGGATCCCTGCAGTACGTCACTACAGTGACGTAGGGCCGTGACCTCTCAACTTCTGAACACAAACTAACTTACGGCCAGCATCCGCGCGGCGCGCCACGAATAATTATAGATCCTAGGACTGAACTTTTTTCCCCCAAGTAAAAGTTTGGTTTCAGTTTTGTGAGACTGGGAATGTCCATAAGACGAACGATGGTCATCGATATCACACGATGAATCTCTCAGTTTGTGTTTAGAAGTTGAGAGGTCACGGCCCTACGTCACTGTAGTGACGTACTGCAGGGATCCTCGACCAACAGTTTTACGCTAGCAAAATGGCGGTCTACGTGTAGTCATGTCGCGCAAACTTAGAAAAAAGGCGATATTTCAGTGAATTTTGAGCGGATTTCTGGTCTGGTGAGTCCCTAATAACCAAGCTGTCGATGAGTGTTGGCAATTTGTAATTTGGATGGAAAATTTTCGAAATATCGTCGAGCAAACTTGCGCAAAGGGTGCTTGCGGCGGATTTGGACGCTAGTCTATGGAATATCCCATAGCTGTGGTGGCGGGGTTAAAAATCGGAAAAGTCAAAACCGGCCCGTAAAAGGCAGGAATCCCGTCTGAAAACACCACAGCTATGGACCCACAGCTAGTTTCCATTTACCTCACTTCAATGACCATTTTGACAGTTAAACATACCATATTCAAGCTTTTCATTAGAAGCTGGCAGCTGGAGAAATGACACAAGAAGGTCACAAATTTTCCGTTCCTGTATATTTATTTATCTTCAGTCTCTGGCAAACAGAACTGTTTTTCACAAATTGTATTGTCATCGTTTGGTTGTTGAATATTGTGACACAAACACTGATCATGCATAAAATGTAAAAATATTGCAGTGTTCAATGTCATTTCAAACAGTTTTACCAAATGCAAAATAACCTGAAACTCCTCTCAGATTGCACCATTAAACACATCAATTTCCCAAAATTTCCAATACGAGAGGGGAAACCCCCTCTCGTGTTGTCTCTCCCCCTTGAGGTGTTCTAACAGTTTCACTTAGTAAAAAAAAAAATTAAAAAACACCTCTCAGATAGCACCAGACTGCACCATTGCACACATCAATATCTTAAACTTCCATGCAAGATACGGGAAAGCCCCTGTGACACTTTCCCCCTAAGCCTCTCGCGTGTTCTCCCCCTGTATTTTAAAATTCTGCCCGGTCAGATATCCAAGTGAAAACCTTGTCATAATACCCATCCAAATTAACAATATACTATATGGTTAGATACTGCGTGAGCTGTTATATCATTATTTTATTGTGACTTGCAATTTCATTTTGATGGGTTCACCTTTTTTGAACCATCATGAGATAACTGATGATAGTCTAGCAGAGTACATCAGGATTTCAAAGGTCTTTACTGTTAAATTGCTGTATTTTGTAAATTTTACAAATACATGTATTTGTATTTAACTTCTCTAAGTGGGGGGGATCAGTCAAAATTCAGAGTTAGAGAGGGGAGTTACTCAAATTCATCATGGTTGACGGGGGGGTGTGGGGGGGTGTCACTTGAAATTTCTGAGTTTCAGGCCGTAAATAATGACGGCTCCCTTATATACAACGCATCACAAACTTGATGACAAAGAAAAAAAAATTTGCATTGCTACTCCATTTGAAAAAAAAAAATTGATGCAGCTCTGACAGTAGAAAAAAAAAATTGCTGTCACTGTGACAGGAAAAAAAAATTTGCTCCCATACCCATTTCCTCCATACCCCCCCCCCCAAAATCAAATGGTTCTCCCCTAACAAGTGTTTGTGTTGTGGAGTGTCCTAGGGTTAACGGTGTAACATACACCAAGTAACATTCATTCATACAGCATTGTTAATTTCAAGGGACAATAGCTGCAATATCTTTTGTTTGCTATTTTTTTTTTTATGAAGATGAATATTTTCTACATCTTATTCTCCTTAAATACATGTATTTTGATATTTATTTTGAAAATGTTTTTATTCCCTGTTCTTGGGGACAGAATTAGGAAAGGTGACAGGTAGTCTGGTGGCTATGGTGTCAGAATTTAGGTTTATAATAAATAGTCTAGTAGCTGTCACTTTGGTGTCAGGAATTTTGGTTTAAGTAGTCCAGTAGCTATGGTGCCCGGATTTTGGTTTCAAAGAAACTGACAAGATTATTGACTTGATGGAAAAAACATGTTTGTGTATCATACGATACACATTGCACTTCGCTATCAAACCCGTGGTGGTACATCACTACAATAGGAGCTGTTCAGGCAATTATACCTGTACATGTACTCAAGGCAGTCAGTCCGATTGCTTTCAAAATATTTTACCTCTCAAGAAAATTAAAGACAGGGCTTCTCTTGTTCCCTATTGATGTTCTCTGTGTTGTCATGTCTGACAAGAGACAATTATAGTGATTTGTTTGCTTTGGATTTCATAATCTGTGACAGGTTTCTCTTCTCGGGTGTGGGCAGGAAAAAAGATGACGTTTGTGAATTATCTTTGTTTCACGATCTTAACCTCCATCAAAACAAGTGGAAGACAAATTAGTGTACAGGTGATCATACTCTGAGGAAATTGGATGATTACGAAAAAACAAGGAATTTGTAACTATTTTAAGATGATTTAGTCGTCTGTCAGCAGGTTCACTGACTGTATGCGTCAATTTTAGACATTGCATGTATTTTTAATGCGAAATCCTTGTATGATATGATACTAACCTTTTCAGAAAATCAGTATGACACGTGAATTAGAAATTAAATGAATATGGCTATCTAGTATAATGTCAGTGACGTAGATCGTCAGACTGAACTCTGTGCATGATTGCATTGGAGAGACAGTATTGGATGTTAAAGGGCAAAGAAATGATCAAATGAGATGGAGGCAGCGTCCCTGTGGTATCTTTTTTCACAGATAAGTAGCTCTTCATTCTGACTATTCCATTTTGCAGCCCACTCCCGACTGAATTTTTTCACATCAAACAGTCGAGTCGTGATCAGGAGATAGCTACAGAGCATTCTGTGGCTGTATTGAAGGCAGATATAGCTGATTTAATTTGCTTGAGTGGAAACTAAAGAGCAGTGTAATTTCCTGTCTGTGAAAGAGGATCTCTACAGATTGTGGGACAGAGCAATCTTAAAATATATCTCGCAGGTTTTCTGTGTCTTCAATGTTTAATAGTTTCTTCAAAAAAATCAGAGGTCAAGAGAAGCAAAATCAAAATATTCAAACTGGTTAAATTTTCCATAGGATTACATGTAGCTTGGAAATTTTCCACCGGATTGCATCGTAGCTTGGAAATTCAAAAACAATTCCCAGTTTTATGTACTCAAAATTCAATGAGATGTCGACCTACAGAACATTATACAAGGATATAACAGCATTTAAGGTTTATTATAATACACAAAAGAGTAACAACATTTCTGTCGATACTGGTACATTTTACGCTACAAACAATACAGGTGTATCACGGATTGAATTATTGTGATGTAAAATCTTGTTAGAGTAATTTCTGATCAGATAACTTCATCATCAAATCATGAATCATCATTTAAGGGATGACTTTCAAAACTTTGCCTTAAAACAATGTCAGGAACAAAATCAAACTGAAAATAATCATCTTTCTTTCAATGAATGAAAGAAGTATTGTGTATGGTAAACTATTATTAATACCATGATGTAATGCCAAGCAGGTTTTACTGGTATACTATTTGATTTTTTATGTCACTTGCATGTTTTCTTGCTCTACAATCTTGATAATTAAGCCACATAATGATAGCCTTAACACTGTTCACCCCCAGTTCCCTGTAAACAGGTCCAAGATCACCATTGATAACAATGGGTTTCGGTAAAACCATGGTGGTGAAAGCCTTAAAACTATGCAACTTGAATATTAAACATTTCCCTGTGTTGTGTCAGTTGAAGCCACACAATGACTACATCTGTACCATTGCACCAGGGAAAATGTATTTTTTTTGTCCATTCTTGACCTTTCACATGACAGACTGAAAAAATTTTAATGTGCCAATACATGTTGACCAATGAAAACATCAGTGAAAGATTGCCCTTGTAGTGAACTGCAGGTCAGACTAAGGTCAATCACTCTTTTAGCCAATAGTAATGCAGTAATATAGGGTGTGTCCATCTTCTCTGTTGCTAATTGGCTAGTATTTGGGATGTCCCTGATCATTTCCAATTCTCCAGACACATAAATATAATGATCATGCTTCACATCAAAATATCACAAAAGGAAAAACCGGGAATTACTCTGCCCTCTTGTCTCGTATGACATAATATAGATCACTGTCTATGGGTTTATTGTGGTCTTCATACTCCAACTCTTTGGGCCCAGAAAGTTTACTTGCACTGCAACTCCTATGTATGTCCAGTGACTGTAGCATCTATAATTTTGGAAAACAAGTGTGCGCTACGCATACACTTCCCTCATTCTACCACAGGTGGCCCTGTTCTAGATGGCTTACACACCGGTTGCTGATCATTGGTGTAAGTACTGGCATTTGCCATAGGAATGACAAGGCACAAGTTTTTCGTGACTTTACTGCTGTTGATCTGAATTGAGTGCATCACTGCTATTATAAAACTGCTGCCAACTTCTGATAGCAAACAACAAAGCCACACAGAGGTTAATGAGCCCATTTGTGCAGGGGAAATGTTTTTTGCAGTTCCCAAGGCATCTGTTGTTTTGCCCATATCTTGTGCTAAATTTAACTTATTTGTTCCTAACTGCGCATGGAGAAGCCATAAATACAGAGAAAAGGCAGTGAGAAAACAGTTACACAGTAATTTTGACAAGGTGATAATGAGTGTCCATGATTCACAGCAACTCAGCAAGAGAAGAAGTCATGACTTTGGACATAGAGATTTCTTAGGGCATCATAAATTATTTGTGAGAATCCACGTTAGCTGACAGTGTGTGCCTGTACTCATCCAAGATATATCTACCTCATAGTCGTTGACTTCTATAACTGTTTGAATTATGCAAGATAACAACTCCAAAGTGTGGTTTAGTTTGTCTATTGTATAAGCAAAATGAGGTCATATTCTGTCTCTCATAAAACTATAGTGTTAGGGGAGTATGGTATCATGGTTACAAGATCAACAATCAATAACATAGGAATAACCGTTTCACCCCATGAGACTGTGTTTTATATACATGTATATATACCAGTATATGTACACACACACACACACTTACAGATAGATATACCGTATATTAAAATTTCAGTTCCGAAACTGTATGTTCTAGTGTTTTTGAATATAATATAACCAGGTACACTTTTGGATTTTGTAACTTGTTTTCAGGAAGAAAAGCAAAAACTTGTCATGTATTCTGTCAATGCAACATCCTGTTCAAATTTTATCAGCGCTTTCTCAAGTGTTTGCTTGCAATCATACCTGGCCTGTTTATGGAGTTTGCTGTCAGATAATGTGTTTTCATGGTTTCCAAAGTGGAATCTGTTACAGATTACACTGACTAGGTTGTGAAACATGGGTTTGAGAATTACTGTATGTTTTATTAGAAAAGTTGCTGCATTCTTAACAGCCAATGGAGCACTTTTGGGTACTGAACAAATGAAACAAACAACAGTATCTGTGAAATATGCAAAGACTTTATAGTTTCTGAATAGGAAGAGGTGATGTTTTTCTTGCATGTAATCCAGGATGTAAGGTCAATCACATCAAACTTGTTTACCATCATATTTTGATAATATTATTGTTTGATATGTCAAAATATTTGACAAATGCGTCATCTATAAAAGATTTTTTTCTGAAAACAATAGGTTCCAATGCCAGCCAGTCCACATTTTCACAACATTGTCACTCAACAAGGCCATGGGATGAGTTCTACCATCGACAGTCCTGTAGGATATAAGCTACAATTAGACTTAAGAGCGTTTGTATTTTTGAATGTTTATATCCCATAATATCGATGAATATTGCTGTGGTTTAGAGGATATGAGCCATCAAAGTATTCTGTTGGAAGAAAGCAACTGCGTGTCTTACAGCTTATGATAGAGAGAGTTTACTACGTGATAAGATAGCTCAACAGGCATTTGTACACATTGTTGGCCTGCTGACCCGACCTGCAGAAATTTATCTCGTTGTGGATTTAAATATATGGTAAAAAGTGTCTTTCAAAATGGAATTTTCCTAACTCTTCTGTGGTGATTGACCATGAATAATGAGAACTTCATACTGAGTCTCATTGTAGAGCACACGTGACGTTTATGGTGTGATTAACGTTCCATCGATATGGCTAGGTTTAATAGCATCAGTAGTTTTGAATAAATCATTTCCTAGATATAAAGAGATTTTTATGTGTAGACAAATATGTTTTATATAGACAAGATCTGAAGATAAAATATCACATGTAGAGTGCATGATTTGTAGGTATTGTAGTGGTGAGACCGTGGAATGTACAAAGATGATTAGATACAATAACGGAAGGAAATTTCAAATTTGATGGACTATGCTATTGAGGTAAATGGTAAAAGAGCTTGATTTTTAAAGGTCATGGCATTGATGTTGATTTAACCATACAGAAATAGATAGTCACATCATGAAAGATTTGGCCATCTAATTGCTGGACAGGAATTGATTTAAATGTTGATCCATGGTATATTGCTATTGCAGTGGGTAGATTTAAAGAACAATTTTGTGTTTATGTGTCATTTCTAAATGTCAAAAATTGTCAATTTGAGATGTGTGACGCAGACACTGGAGATATGTGCCGGCTGACATGATTGACATATTTCATTGTGTGTACTGGAAATGTAGGGGCTTCAATACGGCCACCTAAATTGTTAATTTGTGTGTTTGAAGATAGTATCTGTGTTCATGCTTTCAGTTCCACACCATGTTTTTCATGCAATTTCCAAGAATGTGACGAGACATCAGGCAAACACTTCAATGCCATTAACAGATCATTTCCTTTGAATTCATATCTGTGGGATAGATGACCCTTTTCACAGATCTCTGTCTGATTTGAATAACGATAGAAATAGATGTTTGGAGTGACAGTTATTAGCAAACCCTGACTTGTGTTAGAATCCCATCATGCTTCACATTCCTTGCAGAAAAAGATAAAAAAATTGTTATACGATTATTTTACCATTGTACAATGTTATGAATTGACAATTGAAGGTCTATATCTACCACGCATTCATTGTGCTTTCAGTGTCAGTCCAGGCATTCCAATGAATCAGATTCTTAGAAATCCTCAAAGGAAAATCAGTAGATACCGTGCATTAATCAGCGTAAATATACAGAATCCAGATCACACGCTAACAAATATTAGTTACTAATGAGACATTGGATTGGGATGGTTTGTATTAGATTGTGTAGACAATATGCCATTATTCCAGTTAAGGTGGCTGGAAAGGTTATTTTTGCACCAATTCTTTTCTCAGAGTTAATGTCAAGTTTCAAGTGTTAGAATCAAGATATTTAGTTCAAATTTTCAGGATAACTCCCTTTTTTAATATTTTCTCCAAAGAATATAAAAATTGTATATTTGCAGCCATGATTTTGAAATGTGACACCAGTAAATATTAAAATTTAATTTTTACACTTTTTTTTACATATTTGAATTTAATAATAATTGGATAGTATTAATATTACCAAATTAGTTATAAATATGTTGACACTATTTATTGTAAGATTTGTACGGCAGGATTTGTAAATAAAATTTGTTTTCATGATTTTACATGGGTTTATATATCAAAAAATTATTAAAAATTCTTTCAAATTTCAAAATGTGATTTTTCGAAAAGTACTTCAAATACAGGAAAATTGTGCCATACAAATTTTATCTGTAACCTTGTTAATAGGCTGTAAAAATTCCATGTCCATATCTCATTTCAAAGTTGGATTAAATTGGTATACAATTATGTAGGAAAACTGTTATTCTGTCAAAAATGTTGAAAACAAGCCATATTTGCACCCCTCTTTTGAAGTCACAGAGCAGTTTTTTTGGTTAATCTCACTTTTGACACCTCTTTGACACTCAAAGAATCTAAAAATGCATTTACAATAGCAGTCACTCACTCTGAATGCCAGCACCGCCTTGTCAAACTTTCCTGAAAAACAGCAAATAATGACTTTCCCTTTTCAAACATTTTATTAAAAGCTAGGGGACCTCTACCATAGTTAATACACTAAGGACTCCCCAACTTCTTCTTATTTGGTCAGTTTTTCAGAAGTTTTAACAGGCTATAACTCTGCAATGCCTTTGTGCCCAAATGTCTAGTTTTTTTTATTCCACAGAGAATGTTGACTACTTTTATATTTTAATAGTTTTGTTGAAATTTATAACTGACGCTCTAGCCTTTCCAACCACCTTAATAGAAAAAAAAATTGTATCAGTTGTACTGATTTGAATGACCCTACCCTCAGGGTCATGTAGGGGTTTTATAACAGGATCCCTGGTGAGGGGGTACCCAGTAATGAGCTCACTGGTAAGTAGGCCTGCCCTTGCTTGATCTGGGTCTATTAGAGAAAGCAATGTGGATCTTCATACTGCCTTCCTAGAAGTGAACCCAACAATATTGGATCGAGATTATGAAATCAGTGTCGCGTAAGAAATGATTGCACCTATAAATGAGTGCATCAATACAACATGGAAATTGTCCGTGTATTGATTTTGTCAGTGCCATCCGTAGGCACTGAAGCATTTCAATTCATAATCTAGGCACTGTACAAGCAATT